>NW_010138975.1:15064-21052 GCF_000699245.1 Pterocles gutturalis
CCTCTCTCTGCTCCAAGATTGTTATCTGGGAATGGGCTGAGCCTTGGTCATTAAGTGGTGAGAAGCTGCACTGTGTATCACTCATTTCTATATTTGTATGTGTATATTACTGTTGTTATTATTATAATTATTATTATTTTAAATTTTATTGTTGTTATTAGATTTTTCTTATCTCAACCCCCAAATCTCTTTTTGCTTTACCCCTTTAATTCTTTCCCCCATCCCTGGGGGAAGGAGGGGGGAGAGCAAGTGGCTGAATGGTGTTTGGATGCCAGCCAGACTTAAACCACACCACCAGTGTACCTGTTACACCTCCCACACCAGACCCATGTCCCTTGGTCTGTCATTCTTCTCAACAGACACCCAAAGCCACCTTAGTAGTGTAGGGAGGACAAGGAGAGGAAATGGAGCAGTGAGGTAGAGAAGTGGGAAAAATTTGTGGGAGCTAGGTTGGTTGTTTCTACAGACACAGGAAGGCAGGAGGGTGAAGTTAAGATAACTAGCTGATCTTCTCTTCATTTGCTCCTTGAAAAGAAAAGCTGAAGGCAAAGAGAACCATAATATTCAAGACAACCACTTCCTTTCATCATCTGGCAGTGGTAGACTGACAGACCTGTCCAGAGCTTGCAGCAGTTTGTCACATTAATCTGTGCCTTGTTAGAATGCATGGTGGACCCTGGTTCCCCCTGCCATAACAAAGTGCCACAGCGGTGACGTGGCTTGGAGCAGTGTGCCAGAGGGATTTCCAGAGTAAATCTCACGAAGAGGCTTGTGGAGGAAGGGTCTCTGCAGAGAAGGTAGGGGATGGAAGGAACACTGGGAAGGGGGATGTCGGCACCCATTTTTCAGTGTAAGGGAGGAGGGGGCCATTGCATGAAGTCAAGCTTCCTTCCCCCTGCTCATGGCTATTCAGATGGGAGATCTGCATGCAGCTTCCTGTGAAGCTGTATGGAAGCTTCCATCCAGTTCTGCAGCAGTGAGGTCAGGGGCTGCTTAGTCGCTAGTCTTCTCTCACTGGATCAGTAAGAGGGGAGATGAAAATACCTTGGTGTTTCTGCTATCACAAAAAGCCAAAGGCAGGTCCAAGTGCTGGGACTTGGTAAAGAGCAGCAGAGAATGGGCTGTCCAGCTCCTGGGAACTTTGGACTAAGCTCAAGAGCAAAAATTGTTTGTTTTCTTTGCATGTATGACTCTGGGATATACAAGCTCTGCCAGTGCATTCCTTATACATCTGCGTAGAAAACCTGAGCCTTCATCTTTTTCACTACTCCCCAGAGATGTCCTAAAGCCATCTAGGGGAGCTGGGGAAGGCAGAGTGATTGAGTTGTAAAGGAGGCACCTGCAGTAGGCTGGGTCTCTATGAAAGAGTTGGGAGCTGGAAAAAAGGACTGGGAATACTGGCCCCCAGTTTCTGAGGAGAGTCTTTACAGCTGCCAGATGCCATGGGAAGTGATTAGCCTAGAGCAGCAGAGCTGTGCAGGTCCTGCTTGCCGGTGGCTTGTGTCTTGGCTTCCAAATGACTGCCACACTTGGCCTGAAGTGTGGCTGAATGGCTGGAAAGGAGAATCGACTGTCCCGGTGTCCCTTCTGTAGCTGCAGTCCAGCTTGCTTTGCCCTACAAATAACCAACAGGGGAGACAGAAAGAAATTGTTCTTTCTCTGTTACCTGATTAATTTCTCCCAGCTGCTTTCCTCAGACTGGTGCTCCCTTGAAATTTCATTAGGGCTGGGCTGTGATTTTGTGGTGGCTTTTAAAGAACTGCAAAAGGAAAACCAAAATGAAGCAGGGAGGAAGAAGCTAAATCAAGCAACTGGCAGGGCAGGAAGAGAAAGCTGGCAAGCACAGCAAGGGGGCATGAGAGACAACATGAAACAGGTTTCCTTGAAAGAGTCAGTGGAGCAGAGTACACTGTCCCCACCTCCTTCTTCATCTGGGGCCAGAACAGAACAGTGTCAGGAATGAGGATTTCTGCAGAGAGCACAAAACCCTTCCCTTTTGTGAAAGCAGAACTTTCTCAGGTATTTTTGAATGTGCTTTTTTCCTTGAGGATGAGGATTAGAAAGGGTTTTACACAAGCAAACAGTGGTTTTCCTCCTGGCCAGCACAGGCATTCCCATACAATGGATGGCATCCCAGGGACATGGGTGCACTGTGTTTTCTCAGACCCATTTTGGTGAGAGGAGGACAGGGTTTGAGAGGTGCACCTCTCTCTTAGGTGCCACCCTGGCTCACTGGTTCTTGGAGGGCTGAATCATCCTGCCCACCCAGGGCCAGTTTCCTTGTGATGCTTTGTGCTGTGTCATAACTGCTCGTGTGGGGCAGCCCATTAGCCCACCGCAGCCTGCGAGTCATCTCCCAGGTGCAGCACACCTCCCATGGCTGGTGGTGAGCATTGCTTCTTCAGCACCAGTTCTGGGCTCTGCTGGCTTCTCCACCCTGTCCACATGCTGCCGTGAAGGTGGTTTGACAGACCTCAGTGCTTGTTGGAAGCAAGTGGTTCTCACAGAGGAGGGCATATTTAGGAGGAGACTGTAGTGATTTTCCTGCTCCTTATACTCTGTCTCTAAGGTCCTGTGACTGGCCACTCACTGTAGGACAGAGGGACACTGCCTGACATTGTTTGCCCATTCTTTTCCCCTCTGTTTTTGTATGCTGCTGTGCAATGCCATGCAATTCTTGCACTGGAAGGATGCTTCTGGCTCTGATCCACACAGAAAGCAGAGCTCCTATGGCTCCCTGTGTCTGACACCCTTTCCTTCCTGTCTTGACCTCAAACCACAGCTTCTGTAGCAATTTCTTCATCAGTAAGACTGCAGTGGGAGGAATTTGTTCTCTTTGCATGACAATTGGCATCCAGCTGAGAATACTAGACACCTTTCAGCCCATAGAGAGAGGCAGTCCCTGCCCATGGAGAGCACACTGCCTTGCTAGACAAAGCAAAGTCCCATGAGAAGGTGGAAAGGGGGTGGGAAATGATGTGATGCTCAAATAGGGCCATTAAAATTGAAGCTGTTTCTGTTTGAGGAGGGGTATGGGCAGGGTGGTAATGCCTTTCTTGCTGAGGCAGAGAAGCAGAGTGGTGAGCTACAGACCAAAGTGTGGAGAGGAACATGGAGAGGAGGAGGGGGAAGGAAAGCTAGAGCAGGGAGTGAAGGGGAAAAAAAGGAAAACCCAAGAAAGCCTGTAAAGATGAAAAAACAGCAGGGGGAATTGGGCAGCAGATGTGGACTGTTCAGTCCCTGAGCAGATGGGCAAAGTTGCTGAGAACTTTAGAAAGGTCTACAGGCTACTGTGGACTAGTCTACCTCTCCAAAACCCTCAGGCCCCCCAAATAGGGACTGTAAATGAGAATTAGACCCTAAATCTCAGAGGCAGTGTTGACTTTGTCACCCCCTAGTCTATCTGGTGAGCTAGCAGCAGCAGGAGGCTGTATGGGGTCTGACAAAGCCGGTGGTGATGCCAGTAGTGGTCCCTTCTGTATGAGGTACCAGACGGGAGGCAGGGAAAGCCCGAACCCTAGGAGGACGCTTCCTCTAATACTTCAAAACCACTCAGCCGCATGCCTCTGACCGTTGAAGGCACTTAAGTAATTTAATGTTTGGAGGACTTTCCTGCCTTCCTTCCAGGGCCATTTCCCTGCTGCTGTAACAGGATACTGCTGTCATTCCTGCCTCTCCATCCTAGGGAAGGGGCAGTGAGGCTGCAGCGTACAGCGCCTGAAGTGAGCAGGAGCCTGCAGGCAGCCTCATGGGAATCCAGCAGCCTAGGACAGTGAGTCTTGTAAGGACAGAAAGATGGGGCAAGACACACATCAGAGCTAGAGGAGACAGACTTGCAGATGTCTCCGTGGGGACAAGCTGACCGTCCCAGACTCCCCTCCCCAGGAGTGTTTAGGACTGCACACCTTGGGTGATTCGTGGGACCTCCTACCTTCCTTTGCATGGTACAGGAGAGCTGCAGCAGCTGATCTTCCAGTCCTGGGCAGTATTAGTCTAATACTGCCCACCCCAGTGTTTCATTTTAATCGCAGTGGGTGGCATGGGAACGGGAAGTGCAATTAAAGAAATTCCAGCTTCTCATCTGAATCTTGCCAAGCTGTCCTGGAGGAGCAGTCCTGGGGAGTTAATTGTATGCAGTGAGAAGGTTTGTCTTCTAGCCCTTTCAAAGGAAATTTCTTTTTGTCTCGTCAAACACGCCCTGAGCTTAAAGGACAAATAAACAAGAGCACCTGCCTGAAGTGCTAAGTATTCTCTTCCAGTTATCCTATGTGCTTCTGTCCTCACCTCTTCCCCCACCTTCTTTCTGCTTCCCCACAAAGTTGCCCAGCATTATGGGGAGCATTTAAGCATTTAGCAGGAAGGTTTGACGTGCAAACAAGACTTTGGGCAAGCAGCCAGGCGTTTTCTAGGGATCATGGTAACCGGGCTGCATCCTTGTTTGTGCTAGAAGGTGCTTACACATGACTTTCCACCCAGGCCGTGTCCTGTCCTGAGAGTGGTGAAAAACGAAACTGAAAGGAGGCAGCTCCTTCCCTGTGGTGCTTTGCATAATACTTCATTGAAGTGTTCATTATCTTCCCCTTTAATTCTGCCCCATCTGCATATAGCATCCTGTGTCTGTGCCTCTGCCTTTTTCAGTAATAACCTCGTCAGGGACAGTGCAGACAGACTGTGCTTCTATAAACTAGAGTCTGGCTGATGTCATGTCTCGACTCAAGGACTTTCCTTGATCCTCTGGGTAATAACTGTTAATCAGATGGTAAAACACACATCTATGTCATGTGCCCCTGGGGCTCACAGTGAGAGATTCTGTGTGCCAGGCTATGTTCCATGAAAAGAGGAATGGGCACCATGGCAATCAGCAGCTAGCTGTCTTGGGGTTGCATGTGAGGAGGTAACATCACTGAAGGGCAGGAAGTGGTGGTACAAGGGAACAACTCAAAAGGGAGGGTTTGGGGGGAAAGAAACAGTCTGGGGTGGTTGGCTGTCATGAGTATAAAAGCCTGCCTTTTAGATGTCCCTGTTTGCCCATGCACGGGAGCAGGCATGAGCAGAGGTGTGTGGGAGCGGGCAGGTAGAATCTCAGAAGCCAGCACTTGGTTTTGACAGCCCTGTCCAGTTCCCATCTGCAGAGACTCCAAGGGTGAGCAAGCCATGATTGAGAAATTTGCAGTCAACAGAGCAGGGTATAGGGCGTGTCTTGTTTGAAGGCTCCTGGCACAAGCACAGGACATAGTGATGGTTTTTAACAGCGAGTTTGTATTATAAAAAGAATCCTGTCTCAACTGAGATTCCCTGGGCAGAGGTGAAAGACATTCAGACAAGGACAGCGCTGCTGGTATTGCTGCAGAAGTGAAACAGATGGGAAGTTCAGTGTGTCACCTTGAAAACACAGATCATCGGAGCTCTGCTCCTTTTGTCCTTGCAAGCTCCGCATGTCACTCCAGCATTGTGTTCAGAAAGTTCTCTGGGGTCTGATTTGGAGAGAGGAGTACTTTGGAAACATAATGAAACTTATATTTTCATACCTTTGGTCTTTTTGTTGGGGAGACAAAAATCACCCAGAGCAGGGACATGGAGGCATCCACAAGCAAGGTGTCTCACACTACTGACGGGACAACTGAGATAAGCCTGACGATCACTGATGTGGTCAGTGTAAGGGATTAGCATATGCTGTTAGTACATGTCCTCTCTGCTTGCTGCCTTTGGTGAGTGCTTGCACATGTCATGATAGAAGCACATTCCTGCCCGCAAGCTGAGCTGTGGGGACAAGAAGTTGTGCAGCAGATTTGAAGATTATTCTAAAATGATGTTATTTTATTTAGTTATCCAAGTGTAGAGATTGTCTCCAGAGTTTTTGCTATTATTGAATGTGTTCACTGGGACACAGAGCTGGCTGCTCGGAGCCGCCCAGGGTTTGTCAGAGATGTTTGCAGGTTGGGATGGATGCGTGGGATGTCGTGGAAAGGAAAATGCTCGCCTGTGCAA
>NW_010138976.1:0-1630 GCF_000699245.1 Pterocles gutturalis
CCGAAACCACACTCATGGAATGGAGATAAGAGTCCGAGTGTCCCAGACCAAGAACTGACTGGGGTGAGGGGAGGAAGGCCTTGCGAGAGCGACCACCTGGAGTGAGATGACCCCGAGCGAAAGAGATCCAGAACCAAAAAGGGATGATCTTCCAGAGGGTCCTCACCTATATACTGGGCATGACATGTATGTTATAGAATAGATTATTGGCCACTTTGAATCTCAGTCCTGAACATAAGATCAAATCCTAGGCTAGTAAATTGGGCTGTGCTCCCTCCCAGCTTCTCCTGTTTGCAGACAGCCAGAGAAGCTGAAAGAATGTTGGCAGCTGCATAAACATTGCTTTTTATCAGCTTTCTTCTGAGCACAAATCCAAAACACAGCCTCTTGTTAGCTGTTACGAAGAAAGTTAACTCCGTCTCAGCTTAACCCAGGACAAATTTATAATAATTTACTCTCCCAATTTTCTTCCCTATCCCACTGTGGAGGAGTGAGTGAGCATCTATGTGGGGCTTAGCTGCCTACTGAGGTTAAAACACAACACTGTGCTTCTGTTTAGGGATAAGGTGAACATTTAGACACTGAGCTCAGCATCTTGGAAAACGTTCCACGCCTTAGATTCTTAGAGAAATCAATAATCATAAGAAAACAGGAGAAGGATTTAAAGAGTATACTTTTGGGTGTAGGTATCTTAGGCATCCAAATTCTTCTTGTGGGATACAAGATCATGAAGGAAACTCCAAAGACCTTGGAACAATATGTACAGGAGTACATTATGCTAATACTTGCCAGAAGGCCCAGAGTAACTTACTCTAACTGTGAAGCTAACAATACCTTGAGCAGGAGATTGCATTAGATAACCTCCAGAGGTCCCTTCCAGTCCCTTCTTTGGTTATTTTGAGATCCAGTGAGTATTACAGCAATTACAGTATTGCATGTTCCCTACAAGTGTTGTGGTTAATAGTATTTGTCTGCAGTGGAGTGGTAAAATATGGGTGACAGCAGAAAGAAACTGTCCTTCAGATATCCAAGAAGTGTCAGCTAAGACACCATGGTCATATTTGGCTCCCTCTTATTGTCATGTGCTACTTCTAAAGAGTGACAGGAAGTTACAAAGGCTCTATCTACTGAATAAAGAGGCCACATATGGCAATGAAGTTCCTATCTCAGAAGATCAGTTTGGTGGTGAAATTTAAGTGAAATGAAGATTACAGCGGATTGTTGTGTCACCAGTCTTCAAAATGGGAGTGTTGCAAGGAAGAATAGATTTAGGCAAAATAGTTTTCATCAAAATCTATCTTTCCATCTCTACCATAACTGTACTGAAAAAAAAATGAAAAATTACCAAAATCCTGAAGCTGTGAAGACCGCAGCTGTGGTGGAACATCACAGAGGTGCACTAAATTCATAGTGGTTTTGTGTGAAGGAAATTTGGTCTTTGGGTATACTAAGGTCTTAAATTTGCAGTCTATACTCAGTGGCTTTAGTAATGGAAACTGACTTTTCCTCCTTACCTTCTTAACCCCTGTTGTATCCTTCTCCTCTTTCTCCAAGTCTTTTCTGTAGAGCATATTTACTGTTTAGTTCAAAGCAGCTCATGAGTAATAGAGCTATAAGAATATTCAGCAGG
>NW_010138976.1:1661-11663 GCF_000699245.1 Pterocles gutturalis
GATATTTGCCAATATGCTCCAGATTCTTTTCTTACAGAAAAATATATTTAGCAGATGGAAGAAATTCAGCAGATGTTTGCATATATATGTATGTTGATTTTTGAAGGACATTTTTAATCTTCATCATGCAGTATGCTTTGAAGGTCAGCAGTTCTGGAGTACTTTGAATCAAGGAAAGAAACTTTTTCTATGGGTAGTACTGTGAATCAGAGAATTTCTTAAAAAGTCAGTTCTCAAAATAAATATATCTCAATAAATATTTCCTTGTTAATGTGACTCATAATGTACCTAGACACCCTGTGAACAAGGAATGGAAAATTTTGAAGCACAGGCTGAGCAAATAATTATTGAATAAATGCATTTGATTCATTTTACAGAATGCTGTCAAGCTTTTGTCGGTGTAGTAACTGCAAATCAGTTATATTCAATGATTGCCTAAAATGAGCAGAGTCCTTACATCTACCATAGCCTATGTAGTAATGGAAGGGACAGTGTGAAAGAAAAGCCTCAGGAAATGGACAGATATGTGCATTATTTTACTTCGCTCAAAAAGGGAAAAAAAAAAGCTAAAGGGTCAAAGAAAAAAGCTAAAATATAAATTATCACAGATTTAGAAGAAACAGCTTCTGAATGATATCTCTATTTTAGCATTACAAACATTTCATGGTACTAGCAAATTTTGTGCATCGGTAGAATTATTAAATATATCTGCAACACATGAATGCATATAAATCAGAAATCATTCACTCCAGTGGAATTTGTATACTGTGAACATTACTGTAATTACTTTAGAAATTGACCATTTGTAGTCTATATTTTCTATTCTTAAATATGCAATATGTGGTAATCTGCATTTCTAATGTACCATAAATAATGTAATACTTTAGTTAACAAAGTACTACAGTGATGCAGTGTTAAATGTCAAATCAAAATGTTGGCCTTTATTTTCAATTGCTGTGCATTAGTATTTTGAAATATTAAATGTTCAATGTAGGATTGTATTCACTGGTTACTTAAATAAGCAGGATTCAATGTGATGAAAGGTTGGACAAGAAACTGAGGGATGAAACAAGATTATATGCAAAATATTTAGATTTCTTTTCCTAAATTCATAGTAATGCTACCGCTGGAAAAAAAAAAAAAAAGTCCAATGGCAGAATTTGATTTTGAGAGTCAAGTTTTCAAAAGCAGATTGTAGAGTACGGTTGTATGAAATTGTAAATGCCTCTGTAGAATTAATCAAGTCTAAATTTGAACAGGAAAGATTGGCATTGTGTTCATTGATGTAAGAAGTTGAATAAAATTTCCATACTTTAACAAATTTGCCAAATATTCTAAAAAATAATTAAAAAATTGAGCAAGTCTGTGATCCCAACTTTTCTCACACTTAAACTAGATCTTTACATATCCCTGTTTTTGAGTGTGACGAGCACATAACTTGTCTTATTTGAAATAACAAACATGTTGCTTGCATGTTGAATACTAAGATTCAGCTTTACTACACCTTGTGAACCAGATAGTTGTAATGATATTCACTGAT
Organism: Pterocles gutturalis; assembly: GCF_000699245.1. NCBI lineage: Eukaryota > Metazoa > Chordata > Aves > Pterocliformes > Pteroclidae > Pterocles > Pterocles gutturalis. The sequence goes on from NW_010138976.1 coordinate 3,202, forward strand.
AGATACATAACAAATTTACAAGCTTTCAAAAGCTTTGTAGGTACCTACGTTTGTTTGGAATCTAAATACACCTAACTTTCCATCAAAATAACTCTCCAAAGCAACATAGCTATCCTTTAGCAATGTTCTATTTTTGCCTAAACTATCTGTTCACAAAAGCAATAAAAAAGATATGCAGAGGTTCGACATAATGAATTTTCTAAATGCATAAGAAAGTGCCTATTATTAAACCTTAGAACAATTAAATTGCTTATACATATTTGCCTGTGCTTTCACCCTTTTCAAAGCCTGATGCTTAGCAATGCCAGAGTAGGACTTGACATAATAGTAGTTGTGAAGGCTTTATGTAATTTGTTTATATAGAAAAATTCTCTAGTCCTGGCTATTCTTCATTTTTCTTCACACTATTTACATGTACAAGGCCTTTCCAATACACTAGAATTATGGTAGTATAATTACACTTTACAGAAGATCAAGGTCTGTTATATGGAACCACATCAAACTAAGTACATATGTTTCTCTCCATCCTCTATTTTGCAAGAGTCTTAAAAGAATTCTAGTAGGCGCAATTAACCTTTTAAAAGTCATTATTAGTTTCTCCCTAGTGTATTAGGTTAGTCTAGGTGGTTTATGACCCCTCCATTAATGGATTTTTTTGTTTTGTTTTGTTTTAGAACATTTTCTTCTAACACCAGGCAATAATCTCTTGGATCATCTTTAGCACCTCTTTAAAAAGAAGTACAATGTTGTCAGCTCTCTAGCTCACTGGTTTAATAGCTATTTAATGATGAAAGGTCTAATCCTGATTACTTTGTCACTAGTTGAAGACTCATTAAATTTAGTGTGAGCAGAATACAATCTTAATTTCATAGATTTCCTACTAGCACTGTTCATTTGCTCTTTGATTTCACTGCAATTCTTGGACGAAAGCCATAGGTGATTGCTGACTTATTTTAACTTCAGTTTTCACATTGCAACATCTCTGACTACCTGTTTGCACTTAGTTCTGGATAAAGTTTCATGTTGTCAACAGTAGACGAATTAACTTGTATGAGTTCACCTCTGCAAGCTTTAGTTACAGAATGGATGATGCCTTATTGCCTGACAGGGATCCTCTGTGAAGAGAAAAGAAAAAAAAATAAAAATGACCCAAATCATGATTGAGATGAATTCCCAGAGCAGATAAAATTCAGATCTTAAGGAATATTAGTAGTTTTTGAAACTTAAGAATTTCTGCTTACGTATTGAAGCATGTTTTATGAGCTGAAATTTAATCTTCTTATCACACGATGTATTTCACTGAGTCAAATATGAGTCACTAGGTATGGGTTATACTGATACTACTGAATACATGAACTCCAGACAATAATCCATGACTCTAAAGTCGAGTAGAAAAGACTATTCTGTATTCATACTGCACGGTACTCAATCAAAATGTCCTTTGGGCTTTGTGTGATGCCTTTTCTACTGTTAAGGTGTAGTTGCCATTCAGTCTTCACATGGGTGCTTTTTGCATTTTTTGTTTTATTTTTCAGTTTCTTAAATAATATGAAGACTGTGCTGCAGCCCAAGGTATTAACACATCATTGCAACACGAAACAGAGGATATATGTCACTTTTGTGAAGCAGAAAAACATAAGAAACTTAAACAAGTTGCCCATTAGAAGTTAACTGTCACCTGAACAGAAGCCAGGCTTTGTTTTGAAGTAAATTAGATGGTGCATCCTCAAAAAAACTTCAAATTAAACCAGAATTTATGCAATTTATGAAACAAAAAAAATGTACTTTGTAGTGATGTGGAAACATGCTATTTGATAGTGTTGACATAGCCATTGTCTAGGGGTTGGATGACACTTACGTCAGCAGATTTTGGTTTGGTTTGATTAGAAGTGTGCTAGATAGAGACCTGTGGAAGTAAACGAAGAACAGATATTTGATTTTGAAATGAACCTTTCAAATATGTTTGAGAGGATCAGTTGTTGAAAGTAAAGCTGGATAGTGACAGAGTTATGTCACTGGTAGGGAACAAAGATGACATTGTGCTTGACATTGGATCATGAGGTCATGCTGGAAGCCCTGTAAACACAGCAACCCTAGAGACTTCCAGAACCTGTTCAGCTGCACCCATAAAAATTTCTGTATTTAAATAACAGTTTCACATTCATCTACTCAAAAATTATTTAGATAATTACATAAAAAACAACAACAACAACAGTAATAATAATGATGATAATAATAGTGGTCAGCAAGCAGATTCATTTACATCTGACCAAATCCAGTATCAATGTTTTACAAGACCCAATGAGAATTTTTAAGTACTAAAGAAGCAATCTCCAGCAATAATAAGTAGAGGTAAAATAAAACAAAACAAAGAGCTACTGAGACCAGAAACTATCAAGGTAACTATTCTTTTTTGTATATTTTATGCATACTTAAGATCAAAGTGGGCATTTAATCTTACTGATATGACGTAGATAAACATTTATTTAATTCTGTATGTTGAGTATTTAATTATGTGTGTAGATTTTGAAATAAAACTTTGGAAACTCTAATAACGTTAAAGAAAATAAAGAGTTGCTTTAGAATTAAACAACCTGAATAAGATCTTCAGAGATGTAGGTATTTTCCCAAGTCTGTCACAGATTTCCTTTACAACTCCGAGTAGTACACAAAGACTAACACTGTGTAGGCCTGATGAATGTACAAAACAACCTCTCAGGGGGCTTTAATAGCACTCCTCAGGCATGTAGCTTCACTTGGGGGTTCATGATGTATTCCTTTATCTCACTTACTCTCATCTTTCCTTGGAAAAATGGAAGCAGTAATACTGTTGTGAATGATAAAATTCTCAAACAAACATTTGGGGGTTTCCAGACAGTATTTTAGAGATTTGCATTTGCATCAAAGGTGAAGCTTATTTCGATAGGTTTTGTGCATATTTAACAAAAAATATTGGCCTTATTCCCAAAGATCTTACAATTTACAAAAGCTAGAAGTGGATACAAGCTATGCATACATCTTACTGAAACAGTAACAAATAGTCTAATAAGCAGAGGGCATTGTACTGTCACTGCATAGCCATTCATCTGCACACCTGTGAATATATTTGCAAGTTTTTATAAACAACCTTGCATTTAGTATTAAGGAAAAATACTAAGGAAGTTAAGGAAAAAATATATAATGGTCTCATACATTTTTAAAGGGAGATGAGGGAGTAATATGGAAAGTATGAAGGCATGAAATAAAAGGTAAAAGCAGTGTTATTGCTGCAACATCAGCAATTGTCAATAGCTTAATAGTATATTTAAGTTAAAAGGTAGAAATATGCAAGCAGTATAAGGGGTGATAATATTGTAAACAATAGAATAAATGCTGTATTTGATGCATTCTTGTGACAAATCTGTCTCACCTCTATTCATTAAGAAAATATTAATTTTAAATAAATCAGTGTTAATTAATTGAAAAAAATTGTTTGTCTGTTACATGCTTTTTTTTTTTTTTTTTTTTTTTTTTTCCAGAACAGTTTCTGGAGCTATAGCTCAAAACAAAATTGGAACCAAAGTAACTATTTCTGATAAATTCCTGTTCAAATAGGTAAACTGTACATTTTGTGTCATTTTGGGTTAATCTGATCTAAGTAAACATTAAAAACTCACCTTGAGCTGAAAGTAGCTTGATATGTTTCAGTGATTTAACAACAATTTCCCCACTAGTTTCTGAGTATGAGAAGTCAATGAAAAGCTCAAATGAACTTAGTAACATGTTTCTGCTGTTTTCATGCCTACTGCAGAACTATTTATCCACTTACAATAAAACAAAATTGTCTTCTTTAGCCATTCTCTGCTAGACATCTTTAATTTCAACTTGATCTAATTTACATACATTATATTTATCTTTTATACACAGCAGTAAGCAACAGCACTGTGCAAGTCAATCTAAAAGCCTTTTATTGCATTACAATTTAACTTCTTATTTGCTATGCTTGCCAAATTATATTTTTGAACAAAACTGGCAGCTACTCTCTCAATTGACCAGAATGTTGTATTTTTAATGACTGGAGCTGGAAACACCTGGAAGCTATTGTTTTAAACATAACCTTAACTTTGTTTGCATTATAACTAAATGGCTATGGTGACTGGTAACTGAACAAGATTGAAGATGGTAGGTAATAACAAGATACTAACATGAACACCCTGAAGACATATAGTTAAGGAAGCCAAGTTAGAGTCCTTTTATCTTAAGAATTTGCTTCAGGAAAAAGTAGATCCGGAATATTTATTTAGTGAAGCACTCTGTACTGACATCTAAGATGATACAGAATAGTCAAACTGATTCCAGCTTGCAGGAACTAGAAATTAAAAACAACCACCGGGGGAGGGGAAGATGGTAACAGAGACTCCAAAATGTTCATCATGTAGGCATGTTGCATAAAGGTATATACTTTCCTTGTAATGTTATTATTATCACCGCATAATTTGATTATGACATTATGTACTTCTCAGTAAACAGAGTTTAATTAAGATCTCAGCATTGTTTATGAAGGGTGCAGTTAAGAATGCTAGAGGATTTTTTTACTTTGGTCTGTGTTAATTGTGTCTGATTGACCGGCAAATGGTAGACAAATTCAAGGATGCATCTTGATTCTCTGCAACTATTACATCCCACAATCAAGAAAAAAAATTATATCTTTCTACCATTATGTTTACTGTAAATATAAACTGAAAAATTACTTTGGTAATTTAATCCTCTGAGAGTTTGTTTGCCTTTAACCTACTGGATCTTGGATCTTGCTGATGAATTATTTTCTCACATAATTGTTAAGGTGGAAGTAGGTTCTGGAATTATTGAACCCCCTCAGCCAGACACAGATATACAAGATTGAATCTCTCTTGCCAAAAATAATACTGCAGTTTAAGTAACTATAAGCATTTGTTTAAATCCTTATCAGTGTTCATGTGTTTATAGATCACTTATTTTGTTAAGCAGTTTTATTAATCAAGATACACATATTTTAATTCTAATATTTTTAATATCCTCCTTGCCTTCATAGTGAGTGCCCAGTTGATGCAAATAGATTCATTTTAAAAGCTTTCTCAAAAGGAGGTCCCTGTATTTCTAGAGGTTATGATCACAGTTTTATATTTCAGTCAGTTTTCCAACACAGAACTATGGTACAGGACTGGCTGCTGCTGATGTAACTTTATTAGGTTTGCATAATCTTATATTTCATAAACTTTATTAATTCCAATGATGGTGATTTCTGGTGATGGTAGAAACTCTTGAACATTCAACTCACAAAATGGATAAAAACAGAATACAAAGTAAGCAATCTGGTAGCTAATCCAGATGTAAACATCAATACTGTAAATATTTACATTTGAGCTGGCTATCCTAGATTCATATGATAGTTTATGTGGAGAATTAAACACTTTTTTTGGGTGTGACTCATCTGACCTATTTTGTGTCTACTTTAGAATAAGATAAATTACTCTCTAAAATGTGCCTAATCCTTTCCATTTGCTAGAAAGGGAATTTAGGATGACTAGCTTAGGAGTCAGTATCTGGGTGAATACTATAATTGGTGTCTGTCAGCAAGAAAAGAAGATGCATATTGTGAGAACAGACATAAGAGTGACTGTTCTCCATTCATATACAGCATTTACAGAAACAAATACAGTGCAAATTTATATTTCACTCTTAATGATTTCCTTCGCAAATTCATAAATTTGCATTCTGTATGGATTGGTTTTGGAAGAGCTTATAAAGACATGAGAAATTACAGAAATGACAGATGGGAGTAAAAGATAAGGAGGAATTTTCTAAATTACTTAATTCTTTCATGATCATTTAAATTTGAAATTCTTCTTTATTTAGTATGTGACTCCAGCTGTCATGCTCTCCTAGAATCAGACTTCGGTAGTTAGAAGTCATCTTCTAATTTCCAATGTTCTAATTTATCCCCATTTTTTTAGTTATCTTTATATATTGTATAACATCAAAGAGAGACTTAGACATCTGAGATTTCTCTACAGGAAAATAGTTTACAGGTGCCAAATATGATCTTATGAAATTTCCTTCTCTAAATAAACAACATATTATCTAGGAAATATATCTGAATAGTGTAGAATGCTCTAACTACAAGAAACTAACCATACATTTGATCTCCCTTTTCCCTTCCTCCCATATTTCTATTTTCTTCTTTCAATATCTATTTGAAAGCATTCCTGTTTCCACTGGCCTATATTTACCATAGTATTTCCTCCTTCTCCTTTTTCTGAGAAGATATATTTATGTAGAAGTACTCTGACTATTGATCAGCTGTTGTAAATTAACACCTCAAATTTAATGATAGTCTCTACAAAACCCTGAGGTGGCATTTGTGATTTCAGTTGTGCTTGAAGTCTGGAAGAGAGATTATTAGTTGTACTGAACTTAGTTAGTAAAAATCTTTGGGTTTTGCCACCATCTAAAAATGCATGTTCTTTTCACAACCCTTAATTTTTATTATGAACATCACCTTTAGCATGTACTGCTCCATTACCGTTGATTTTTTCCTCTCTTTAAGACATTTACAGTACTGAATCTGTAGTACCACGTCACACATTCAGTGTTTTAATATCAAAAGATAAGTCACACAAAATTTTAGATTAACTTGCCTGGCACAAGAAAAAACTTCACAAATCATGCAGCAGAAGTCTATTTTGGATGCACTATGGAACACTCAGAATTTCTGAAAAGAACGGAAAAAATATTGTGTATGAATACACTGGCTGTATGTGAAAATCTGATCGACGTGCAGATGTAGGGATGGCATCACAAGATTTAGCTATAAAAATTATCTTCAATGTTTGAAGATGTAAAAACTCTTGGATTTGTTCAAAGACTAAATTTCCTGTGACAACTCTGACATTTTCCTACACATCACAACATGTTAGAAGTACAACATTAAGGCAGGTGCTAACATCTAAAGAGTAGTTTTGTGGCTAATTATTTAGATTTTTAATATAGAGGATCTTTGTCCCAGGCTAGAGATAAGTGATTTGATGGTTGAGTGACTGTACTACTAAGGTCATGCAGGTATAAAGGTCATCAGGTTGTAATTCTCAGAGACTGAAGTGGTACAAATAAGATTTATGTTCACACAACTCAGGTTGACCGCAATAATTCAGAAGTGATCCCCGTATCTGGTCCAAAAAAAAGGAAATGAAAAGATACAACATTCTTGTCTAGTTTCTGTGAAAATATATGCCTACAAGAACTTTAACAAATCTGATTTAGTCATAGTTTGACTAGCTCATTATATTTGCTTCACTACCGACTTGATTTACATAAATGTTCACTAGAGTTTTAATTGCATTTTCCTTCATGTTACATTTTACTGCTACAATCTATGGCTGTAATTGAAAATGACTTAATTTTTAGTCAGGGTTGCTTTATGTAAAAAATATGTGTCATCTTAATGTGACAAAAATTTACCATGCTGTATAGAACTTCTGAGATGTAAATGCAGAGACTGTATCTATAAGGTATTAACCTGGCAACCAGTATGGCTATAGGCAAATGTGCAGACCGAAAATCCTCTTAGCTTGATGAAGAATTGTTCGCTGAAAATATTTTACCCCAAAATTTTAATCTGAAGGTTAGTTTATTGCTCTAACAGGCAAGCAATTGCAGAAAAAAAAAAAGGGAAATCTCTCAACTCACACAGGACAATGGAATTACAGTGATGTTCGGCATCACAAATAACTGCACTGGAGCAACCTAAAGCCAGAACTTTTAAGAGGTTGACATTGGATCTTTTTTTTTTTTTTTTTTTTTTTTTTTTTTTCACAGTAGTGACTCATAAGGATTCAGCTGTCAGTGTCTTCCAGTTGCACGACCTGAAAACATACTTGAACTTCTGACAATGTTCAAAAATACCTACCTCCGCACAGAGTCTTACTTTCAATATTTTATATAAATTCTGTAGAATACACTTTCACAAATAAATCTTTGGATTTTTATTGGTGATCTTAACTTTACATCTACATTCAACATAAGAGTATTATTCATAATTATCTTAAATACTCATTGAGTTTAAAAATGTTCAGTACTAGTTAAGAGTGGGTCAACTGAATTTCCTTTTATGCACTGCCTGTTTGTGTATATAAATGTTTATTTTATAGCTTTGTAGTAGTTTATCCTTTGTATCAAACTAAACCATTTTAAATTATTCTTCATGAATCTTTTAAAGAATCGCCATGAACTGAAGCAGAACTACCCAACACGGAATTTAGCTTTCTTACTGGTTAAAATTATTCCAATGTACTGCATATGATCATTAAAAAAGAGAAAAAAGACCATTTACAGTTCTCTAAAACCACTGCTTAAGAGATTATAGAGCAACTGAAATAGCGCCACACAGAATACATTTTCAGTACTCTGCACCACTTAACAGAATCGCAGAATCACAGAATGTTAGA
>NW_010138977.1:0-65300 GCF_000699245.1 Pterocles gutturalis
GACATGCCTCCTGCAGAATATAGAATTGCATCACAGTACTATCCCCATTGCATAGTTCTCAGCTGTTTTAATTTTTATTTTATCTAATTATGTGCCTTTTTTCTATTATTATATGCTTTCTATTATATGCTTTTTTTCCTAGAGCATAAGCTCTAGAAACATATGTGTATTCCCAGGGTCTGTCCATATAGTTGTAACTAGAATGTTTTTCCATTTGTGAACTTTGTTAGATTTATCACTGTGTGTTCATCTTTTCAACATAATCAGTCCATTCTATGTTGTTCATAGGTAAGTATTCCACCTCCCAAAACCATGAACCATTCCATTATGCTTTTGTAGTATCTTTTATATCGTAGGATGGAGTGAGGTGGAACGTCTCCCTCTTCTTCTCTTAGTATGTACAGAAGTTTGTTGAATATGGAGAGACAGCTGCTTTAATTTTCAGTTTTATTTTTATATTACATCTGAATTTTACACTGTTGACTCTAGAGTATTAATGTACTAAAGGTACTTTTCTTTTAGTGTTAACAGTCTCATTTAAGGTGATGAGGAGAGAACCCTTTCTTTTCATGATGGCCTTTTCATGACATTTTCTACTGTGTTTTCTTAACTTTGTCAAATTTAGTTTTCTTGTTTTAATCTTTCTCTGCTGTCACACGCAGAATTTTCCTACATGAGGATTAATGATTGATTAATCTTTTTATTCCGTACTGAAACATAATCCTGAAACAGTTTATTTGCATCCTTAACCTAATGAGTTGTCTCTCTGAATTCAACACAATGACTGGAATTCAGTCCGTTAGAGTAGATTGTGTGTTTGCCATCCTGGGGCTTGAGAAGGAGACTACTTGGAATTAACAGTGTTTCCTTGGCCATTTATTTGTCTTGCAGTTGTGTATCTGTGGTCTGCAAAGAACAGTTTCTCTGCTCCACAGTACATGGTCCGTATCTTGTCCGTATAAGTATACTGAAAATACAGGCTATTGAAATTTTAATTAAAAGTTGAATGATAGCTTTTGTGGGGGCCTACTAGGTATCTTGAGGGTGCAGTACTCTTTTGTTCTGTAAAGTAAGACAATAGTGAATTATGCCTTTAGACTATCCATTGAGAGACAATTTTTTTCAATTTGATTGTTGTGATTTCTTAGCAATTATTCTTGAATGACAGTAACACACGCTACATATCTGTTCATATGAGGACAAACCTATGTCCATACAAGATTGTGTGTTACTGGTTTCAGAACAGTAAAGTATTTACCATGAGGCAGTAAAATAGAAATTAGAGAAGTGGTGCTCTGTATCTCAAGGAATATGTTTTCAAGTGCTTTATTTTCATCTGAAGAAAATCTTATGTTGACTTTTTTTTTCTCTTTTTTTAAAATAAAAACATTTAATAATATACTTTTAATATTTTGGTTATTGTATCATCTGTTGTTTTGGAATGCTAATTGTTTGAACAAGTGAAAAATACAGTTTAAACAACGTACTGGTTCCTCCCACTGGGCTAAGTATTAGCAAAGTCATGGTATCACAAAGTTGATGTCAAATATTCCTGTGGTTAATGTAATAAAGGAATTAGAATGAGATTTTCCTGCTGCACTGAAGTAGCTTAGGAAGAAGGATGAAGAAAGGAAGACAGTTTTTCTGTTGCTTAAAATACTTTTCTCGTCATTTACTGAAATGATAAATAATAAGACTGAAACATGTAGAACAAGCTTTGGTATAACTGAGTTAATTTTAAAAGAGCTGGGGTGTTACGGGGAGTAGGCACCCTATGCACTGAGTGTTTTTTCTTTAGTGGCATTTTCTCTGCATCCTATAATAACAAAAATAAAGCCTTTATATCTTCTGAAGCAAACTTGTCAAGTTCTCAGTGGCATCTTATAATTGTGAAAACTAACGGTATGCTTTAACTCTCCTCTGCTAAGCGTCTATATTGAGGTCTTTGCATGCTTATTTTTCTCTATAGTTCTAAATGTGTGGGAGAATTTGATCAGTGTCCTTTTAATATTCAAAACAAGCCAGCTTCTGTCTCAAAAGTGTCTTATTGTCATGATGTCACCACATCTCAAGATTTGTGACCTTTTGCTCCATATGGATTCATGGTAGACCTCGTTGTGGTTTTTTTGCAGACTAGATTGCTTTCGTCCCCCCGCTAGGGGGTATCAAAGCCTTTTGGACTACAGTTTTACGTATCAGTAGGTTTGCACATAAATAAATAAATGGGGGGAAAAAAATAATATGTTAAAAGTACCCAACAACAACTGAAAGCACACAACAATAGAAACAAACCTAAAGTTTATGCATAATAAGGACCGCCAGATGTCGCAAAGGCATCATTGATGAAGTGTTTTTTTATCCAAAATGTGGCACTTAGATGAGGAATAGTAGTATTGTGTTTGAGAGTTGCAGAGGCCGTAACAGGTCAGTGAAATGTCCTTCAAACATTTGATTTTTACATTTGAGAATAGGCCAAGATGAAAAGATAAACACATATCTGACATTGATGTTACTACCATTTAGACAACCGATGCAATAGCCTTAGTCAGTGGGATTAATCAGACCTTTATTATTTTGAAAAGCACAGAAAAGACTTAGTTTTGGTTTTTTTCTTATAAAAATTAAGGTTCTGATCCTCATTAGATCACAAACTTCTAAATACAAAATTATTATGATATATATATGGCTTTATTTTCTCCTTTTTCTTTTAAAAGTTGAATGCTATAAAAAAAATTTAAAAGAATAACGAGTAGTCTTGAAAGGATTTGAGCTGAGTTGATCAGTATGCATAAATTGGCAGTTTAACAAGTAGAACTTGGAAACAAGTATTTGATGATTGATTTTTTATTGAGACAGAATGAGAATGATAGTGGATAAAGTGATTTTCCTTATTGAGAGAAAATATAGTGTTTTTCAACATGTCTTCAGTATGAATGGAAGCCCTGTCAAAAAAACTGAGCAACACATAATATCTTTTAAAAGGTAAATTAACATAAGTATATCACTTAGTTTATGGATCAAATTTTACACTTCTCAGTTTCATTCATAATGTCATAAAGTTTATATTGTAAAGATAGTGTTATTACCTTTGTTATGTCCTGGAAAAGCCTAATATTAACTGAGTTCATTGTAGAATTTAAAGTATATTCATCGGAAGAAATGCCAGTGCAGAAAATTAAGTCCAAAATATGTATTCATGTGCAGATCTTAGTCAAATCCCTAGTAATTTTAAGTACTTGAAATACATTATTCAACAAGTAACCTGCTGTACGCTTGTGTTTAATGGGCTCTGCATGAGTATACAGAAGCTGTCAAGATAAAATATGGAACATGCATCATTCTAATTCAATTATGATTATTCTTAAAAAATAAAATAAATGTGTGTCGGTGTGTGTTTGTGTTGTACATGGAAATGTGCAATCTTTGTTGCTAAGATTGGATTTGGATTTGTTTTGTATGATTCTCTCTGCTTTCTCTGTTTCTTGGATGTAAGTGTATACATCACATAAACACACAATACATAAATATATAAATTATGTTTATTCAAATGTTGAAGATGTTAAAAATGTTAATTTAGTTTATACTGAATACGTATTTGTATACTTAACATATGTTTTTGCTTCCCCATGTTATACATAAAAAAATAAATTAGTGGTATAGATAAGCATTACGTATTTGCGTAATTGTTATTAAGCAAGTTAAATAGGCCCTGGACTTTCCTCTAACTTCAAGTAAAACACTTGTTGAGAATTGATGTGTGGAAGTGAGCGTGCCTTTGTCACTGATTATGATTTCCATGACATTTGTCTTTTATAATTGTGATGTCAGTGGAGTTCTAAACTTAGTAGGCAGTTCCTAACTTAATAGACATAGTTGCGTGATACTCCACAGATACAAAATTCTTTAACTCTGCCTTTGAAGTCTTTGCGTGATGATTGAGGGGTTTTTTTGGTCATGAGTTTTTAAACGGAGATAGATTTATGTATGTGTGTGTTTTTGTACTTTGCTTATGAGCTACATACATAGGGAATACTTTGTATTTTGTTCTAAGACTTTATGTATATTTAACCTTTAATTTAACTAGCAGGTTGTAAGATTTCCATAAAAAATAGATGAGCTTTGAACTCACTGAATGTTATTGGTGTAGCACAATCAATCATTTCTAAAGGTTAATGGTGTTAAAAACAATGAAAACATATGTCTTATTTTTAATACTGTTATATTATTAAAATTATTTAGCATAGATAAGGTATTTGTATCCCCTTCCTTGTGTTAAATCAAGGTTTACAGTTTTTGAATATCAGTTTATAGGTTTTATTATCAAAGTTGAAGGGGGAAAAAAGACAAGTAAGTATTTATATAAACTTTTTTACTATGAATAAGATAGTTGGCGATATGGTAGCTATGGCATCTTTCTAGAGCTAAGTTGATCTGGAATGTATTACAATTTTTTTGAAATGTTTTTACTTTTCTCCATCCCATTCTTCTATCTTTTAATAAAATATGACTTGTATAGGTGTTATCCTAATTGCATCATACATGCAATTCCTCAGTGAAATAAGAAGTCAATACTTGAATGACAGTGTGGCAGGGGGGGCACAGGATTTCAGATGGTAAAAGGCTGCAGTGGTAACAAAGACCGAATCCATCCCTATGTTGCATAGCTTCCTGATCATATCTTTAAACCTGATAGTAACAAAGAATATTTGTTTGTTGCTGAGCTATTGTAGGATTTATTTCTGAACTCAAATCCCAATTATCAAGAAAATTGCATCCTCTTTATCTCGCAGACTGGTATACTGCATCATAGCATATTTGGTTATTTGGTACTATAATATTGTTACCTTGCTTGAAACACATGGTCCCTCTTGATATAGAAGAAAAAAAGCTGAATCCATTTCAATAAATTAATAGGGATGAGAATCCCAATACATCGTTCTTTTCAGAGGTTCACATACATTGTAATGAAATGCATTAGGAGTTTTCTTCACTTGAAATCCAAATGAGACCCATTTTGGCTCACACCCTTGACAGTCTCTTTTATAAGCACTGCTGTCTCCTGTTCATGTGTGGGCTTAGTAAAATGCTTCCTTTGTAAGATGCACAGAGACAATATAATGCCATGAAAGACGAAGGTGTCAAAACACAAAGTTAGAGGCAATCTAATCAGTGCCTCCTGATTTAGCCTTTGAAGGCTCTCTTCATTAAAACTCTTTAATTGTGAGGCTTATCTTGAGGTAGAGCTGTTACTTAATATTTTTCAGTGTCATTCTTTGGACAGTCATTTGTACCTTTTAAACGTAATTTCAATATTCATTATTTAGTAAATTGGATGCCTTGTTAGCAATAGTGGTAGTACGAATGACTTGCATTCAAGTGATTGAAGGTAATAGTGTGTAAATGCTTGGTTCTCTCCCCCTGAAGTTTAATGTGTTTTATTTCTTTGTATGTCATTATAAAATATATGGTTTTCATTATGGGTCTTTTTATTTTTATGTATAGGAATGCAGGTTAGAATATTTTAAAATTATTAATAGAAAGACTTCTAGCTGAATCTTTTTGAACTTGAAAAAATTTTCAGATTCAGTGCAAACATTGTAAATTTTATGTAAGTGGTGAAAAATGTGATCTCAGCTTATATTATTCTAAATAAATTCTGAAAAGGCATGAGATAAAAAAAGATGGCACACAGACCTTTTCTTCACAAATGATTGCAATGTTGGTACTGGTTGCTAGAAAGCAAGTTCTTGAAATCAATTGAAAACAAAGTGTGTCTGAAAGTACACAATTTGGAAGATGCTTTTAAAAGAAATACTGACTTTTCATCTGAAAACTTCCAGCATAAAAATAAATGAAAGCCTACAATATAAGTCATCTTTTTTTTGTGAGCCAGTTGCCATGGGTTTTTGTTGGTTTGTTGTTTTTTTTTAAATTCATATACATATAGTTTGTGTGTGTGTGGTGAATTGTGCTGTAGCACTACATGTAATGCATTTAATGCGTTTTCATATTACAGTATTTGCTCGTAGTCCTATTAAAATTTTGAAAAATGTGCTGGAAAACAAATGTTGCATGTTTTTGCAGACTCTCATCAAACCTACATCTATTTAACACCTGGAATATTGGGAAAGCTAAAACTATCTGACATTTCCCTTGTAATAAAAATAATTTTAACATTTTAAAAAAGCAAAAATACGAAGACTGTAGAATTGATTTGCAGAAGTCCTTGAAAATGGAAAAAGAATTGAGGCAACTTTGGCCTGATTTTTAAATGGCTACTGTAGTGAGTACAGCTGCTCTAGCTTAGTAATTATTTGTGATAGGTTGTTTTTGAGTCCCATATGTATAGGTGCTCCAGGCCCAACTACCTCATTTGCTGGCACACAAACAGATTCTTCCAGGTGCTGAAAATTAAATTTTAATATATTATTTAAAAATTAAGAGAATTACAGTTTCAGTAATTTTACTGCTACAGCTGGAGTGCAAAGTGTACCTAGACACTGTAGAGGTTGTTGCACAGTTCTACCAGAATGAAAATTCCCATTGGCTTTAAATACTTTCAAGAAAGTAAATGTCTGATGTATAGATAAAAATATATATTTGTTGTACAATGTACTTTAAAGATATTGTGGGGTTCTGGACCTATTTATAGACTAAGATTTTTAAAATGTCACATTGCAATTTATATTAATTTACATTATAAAATGGATTAAAGTTTAAGAAATAGTAAGGAAAAACTTAGTTACCCCTGTGCTGAGCACTTGAGTAAGACAACGGTTCCAAAAAGCTGTTAAGCAGATGGTTAACCTAAAACATGTATTTAATTACATTGATACCAAATTAATATATTTTCTGGATTGAAGTTCAGGCATCTAACTTTAGTACATTTAGTCACATGGAGAAAAATGTGTTGCTGAATCAGGGTTGTCAACTCTATTTCAGAGTTTAAGAGAAATATTTGGAGGTAACTAACTGGCTTATACCAAGTTTTTACCCTAAGAAAATTGGGAAGGTTATAATAAAAAAGTAAAGTAAGTTTTAGGTAAGTTGTAGGAAGATATACATTACATAATACCATACAATGAAATATATTTTTAATTCCAATAATTTTTAGTGATGCCCATCCCTTCTGTTTCATCATTTCCACATACTTTTAACTGTTCTTGGAATGAGCAGCAACATCCGAGTTCAGATGTGGGTTGGAATGCACTTCTGAGGTTTTTTTTTTCCTGTCTTGAAATGGTATAACTGAATGTAAATGTGTCCAGAAAAAAAACAATGCTATTCTGCCCAGATTAGCAGTGAACAGTCTCATCATCTAATGGTTGTATCTTCTGTGGTTCTGCGGTCTTCTCATAAATATTGCAATCCAGAATCTTTTTGTAATATGACATCAAATAATTCCTTAATTAGTTAATCGATTTTCACTATGCATCAGTAGAAACCAGTGGCTCGTTGGAATAACTGCAGCCTTGCACAATAGTACTCCATCCTACCCAGTGAACTTTTATTTTCACTTTTTAAAACCAGGACTCTGTTGTCAGCAATCTGCACTCAGTGTCATTTAATTTCTTTCCTAACTGTGTGAATTCTAAAAGGTTATTTAGGTGAAATTAATTCAGTTATGGATTTAAGTTCTCCACTGATTACTCTTTGTAAAGGGAAATCCTTTCCATTTGTTTTGATTATAGTACTGAATATTGATTGGGATTCATCTTAATAGTGGAACTTCTATTCCATTGTAACAAGATCATCACCCAAGCTCTTGTCCAAAGTCCTTCTCACTAAATCCATTAATCTTTGGATTAGATGATTTTTATGAAAATAGGATAGGCTCTGTAGATTTCATACAAGGTCGTGCTTGACACAACAGTTATAGCAACTTTTAAAACACATTCTGATCTTCACAGAATCATTTTGGAAAGAAGTAAATTGCAGTGCTTTTATCTTAATTATGTAGTTGTATTTCACAATGAATAATTCACAGTTCCTCTTACAGTAATATCTTCTACTATTTTTAATAGTTATGGAATTTCTTCAGTTGGAAAGTTCAAGATGGAACTGATTTAGAACAAAACACCAATATAAAATTAGAGAAATTAAGTCCAGAATACAGAATCATCAGCACATGTATTATGATCTTTTACTATCTATAATTTATCCATTTATCCAGTGCCTTACATTTTTTTCAAATCATCCAGTCTCATGTTCTATACATGCTTGTTTTATTTTGACTTTTCTATGATTTAAATATTCTTATACCTGTTAAATTGAAAAAAAAATATTTTTCATTTATGAATAGTCTTAATTGAATAAGCATCCACATTCTTTTTTCAGGTTGTACATTTATTTCATTGATACAGGATCAGTCCCTCATCTTCCATCTTATTTGAAATACCTTTCAAGTATATTGAACTATTGCTGTTAATAGTTAGCATAATGTATTTTTGAACAGTTCTTTTGACTGCTGTAAGGTATTTCTTCCCCTACTGAGACATTCATTTTGTTGTAGAGGAGGAGTATGTGATTCGGGCTTACAAAATACATATACAGTCCTATATTCATGAGATAAATTATGACTTCATGTTCCTTTTCAGATCCAGTATCAATAATGTTACTGTTTGATTTGGTACCATGAGGAGATAAATTTACCTGATTTCAAAACTAAATTGTTAAGGACTGTGAGGGTATGTTTACAAGGAGGCTTGAAGGGATGTGGACCCCTTTGCATCACCTGGTGGGATGTGTGCCCCAGTTTCATGACACACAGGTCTGCACATCTCTATGGTCAACAAGTCTGCCTCCAGCCTAGTGACGGCTCTGATCGTTATCCAATCGGATGGCTGTACCCTGCAATGTGATGAACGCCATTAATGAAGATAAAATAAATTACATTTTCTCTTTCATGTTGTTAACTGTTATTAATGTTTACATTGACCAGAAATTAGTTGTCTTACTGGGTTCTCTGTGATAAGTGATGCTTGGAAAGACAGCCACATCAGCTGCTGCCTCACGGTGCATGATGTTGCACAAAATATTTTTTTGGCTGAGATAAAACAACATCTATTGTATTAAAAACACAGAATCTATAGTTGAAAACTATGAACAGACTAGGTATTTCTATGTATAGAAGTAAAAAAGATTAAATTGACCATGATCAAAAGTATAATACTAGAAATTTCCAGAACAAGCCCTACTGAAAGAAAGTCATTTATAATGTCATTTATGTCTCTTTCTAAGGCAATAAAATAAAAAATAGCTACGTTAAGAATCTGTCTTAAGAACTGAAAATGCATTACTTGAAGCAAATCCAGAGCTCAGTTTTGTAATCTCACCGTTAGAAGACAACAAACTAGTAAAGCAGAATGCTTTGCTCTTAAATGGACTTTCACAATGGCCAAGGACTTTATTTTCCCTTGATTTAATAGGAGACGTTCCCAGGCTGAAAATGTGAGTCTAATAAAGACAATGACAAAATTTTGGTAAGGCCGTGATTTCCTTTTGGATGACAAAATATTATTGAGGGGTTTTTTTCTTTTCTTTTAACATTTGAAATATTGTAAAAATTTTCTTTGAAACTCTAGTACACATTTAAAAGGTATAAAATTCCTTACATGTAAAATAAACAGAGCGGGGAAGAGTGACAATTTAGAAAATATGGGAAGGTAGGGTTTTTTTTGCTTGCTTTCTCTTCTCGGTAAGTAAATCCATATGTAAGATACACAGAACTAATAGAATGGAAGAAGTTTTTAAATTTTTTCTTCACCACATTGTGACTTGCTGTGTGATTATGACCCTGAGATTTCTTAAAACTATCTTCCCCTTATGACAACTGCAGATATACTGTAGATTTCAAGTGAAATACTTAAAACATAACTTAATTTCTCAGAGAACTGTCAAATTTTAACATTTAGATGAATTTTCCTGAATGCTATGATCTAAGGGATTGACCCCTCAAGATGGAACAAGTCTAACTGGAAGTAGCATAGAAGATGATAATATCTATGGATTTCAATGTACTATAATTATATGTTGAAGCAGAACCGTGAAACTCTGTTACTGTGCGTTGACAGACAGTATCTTAAAAGCCAAAGTCAGGAAGCTAATTTCCAGGGAAAATAATAGACAGATTAATACAAAATATATATTATAATTACAAACTATCATAGCCTAATCATCAGTAGACCTATTTTTCACTTTTAATTTTCTTTTTTTTTCTTTAAAGTTTGGAGTATTTTTATTGTTTCTTTGTATTTCAGATGAGATTTTAGCACGAGCTAAAATCCTGGCATTCTCAGATTGTAAGGGCCTACAAAACTTATGTTCAATATCTCTCCTTTTTTCATGCTCAGTAATTAAATATGGCTATGGGCGTTTTTCATCCTTCGAGATTTACCAACTGCTATAGCATTTGTAGGATGATTTCTTCACCTGCTTTTACATGGAATAACCAAATATCGGAGCAGCTTGAAGTACTTAAAAAAAAAAAGTTTACCTCTAGGCTTCTCATCTTCAGCACATGGACGGCTATCTCACTATTCCACCATTCAATTACTTTTGAAATCCTAAGAACCAAAGTCATTAATAAGTCTTTTGTCATGGATAAAAAAAGAGATATTCCTTTTTAGTATTTGTATGTCATCATGCCAGGCCTAGAAAATTAGCCCAATTTATTATTTAAAACACTGGTGGGATTCCTAATTGCATTCATCATTAGATATGACACGTTTAGAACCAAGGACCATACCCAGTGAGAATTTTCCAGTTTGAATTTTGAAATAAAAATATTTTTCGAGAGATCCCTAGCTATCACTTGTTACTATGGCAACAGCCCTATTTGTCTGAGAGCTCCGTCCGCTGCCAATGGGAGCGCGAGCGGCGTCAACTAAACATACGAATACATCAAAGACAAATTCATATGCTCAATCTGATCAGCTCAATTAATGTAAGAACAGAAGCTGAAGGGGGTTAAAAGAGGGCATCCATTCAGGATAGATGAAGCCTCTTTTAGCAGAATATATATGCCGGCCTTTTGGGGGAGGAATTTAGCACACTGTCAAAAACATTATCAGAAAAGGAAAGTACTAGGCCTCCTACACCTAACAGATATGAAGCTGTCAGACAAAGAATAGCACTATTCATTAAATGACACTTATTTTCTCCCACTTTACAAGAATACAGTGAACAAAACAAGCAGGGGAGCAGCTGAGAGAGACACTTTTTCTCTTCCTGGTGATGACAGACATGCGGCAATTATGGTGATAACTAAGGAATACTAAACAAGAAGCCAGGCTCCATTCTGTTTATCACCTAAAATTTTATGTTGCTAAATTTGCATGCAACTGTTGTTTTTGTTTTATTATTTATGCCTAGGACAAATTACGTCCTTTTGTTTTTAACGCAGTGCTTTCAGTTGGGCGAAGAATGCCTCTAAACCGTACGGGTTCTCCCATTTTTTCTTGTTAAATGGCCACATCAAGTTGAAGTGCTTTTGAAGTGAGAGAGTTTCAAAGCACAACAAAACTGCTGTTACCAGTTGGGGGAAGAAAAAAAAAGAGCATTAGTGTAATGGCAGGTATTGTGTACTTATTTCTGCAGTACATAACTTAGAAGGCAGTTAGTGAAAATCTCTGCTAATCCTCGACTTGCAGAACATGGTAGGGCTTTGTTACTTTTTTTAGTGTCATTGTTTACACCATCCTATAAAGTTTGTAGTTGTTACGTAAGTTAGTTTTACAGCAGATGGAAGTGAGTGGGAAGTCCCTCAAGGCTACGAGCTTTTAAGAATCTTATCCTTGGGTCATGATGATCTGATTTAAGGCCTATTATCAATAGTCTCCTACTTTTATCTGCATGATCATGGCCTGATTGGTACTGACTTGGTAACCATGTACTCCATAATGCGCTGTCAGGCGATGCTGACAGCTGCAACGAAAGAACAATAAATGCGGGGCAGCCGTAATGTAAAGGTCCAGCCAGGCTGTATGAAAACTGATAGCTGCGATATTGGCTCCTATGTTACCATGTATACCAGCCCCTTGGAGAATTTTTTGGTGAGTGAATTAAAATGGTCTCCTGGTATGTGGGGGGGAGGAAGGTCTTCACTTAAAAAAACCTGCAGCTATTGCAAAAACCCTGCATTAAAGTCTATGGGTAGACACAAACTTCAGGAAAAAATCAAGAAATGTTTCCTCTCTGAAAAATGGATGCAAAAAAAAAAAAATGCTGTGGGTATCTATATACTGGTACACAGGAGTACATAATATGACTAAATTTAATACCATAGTTTAAACTTGTGGATAGGACATCTTTTTGTAGTACTCTGGGTAAGTTTTTGAGCAACCTTTTGGTTTTAATTTATTTTTACATGTGTTAATTAGAATGCAGCAAGAAATTAGCAGTTTACAATGTAATTAAATTAAAACTCCCTAATCTTATAGCTATTACTGTAAGACAGCTCATGAGAACTTGAACAGAGCCTTGATTTCAGCTAAGACCTCTGACACACTGAATTCAGGCTTTTTTGTTTTTTTGTTTCATGCTGTGAACATATGTAGATGTATGTCCACTATTAAACTAAAGAAACTCGCAAAAAAAGAAAATAAGGCAACCACTATCTAAGATCATAATAGAATATTATGTTCCTGTGCCTTTGGTTTATAGCATTTTTGTGGTGCCAAACACTTCCAGAAACTGTAGGCCAAACAACAATACCTAGCTTATAAAGACACTAGAAAAATGTGTTTCCTTGCATTTTCTACTTGTTACCAAATAAATAAATAACACTCAGGTGTCAAAAACAAAATATAAATATAAGTACTTGCATTTTGTTGATTGTTTTATTGTTTATGAACATACAGAAACACTGAGGCCTCCATAAATTTCAAATCCCAGTTTTCTGAAAGATAAAAACCAGGCTCTTTGCCTCAAAAATGTGATGGCCCCTGTTATAAATGGATGTTATAATAACAAAAATGTAAGAGAACTACCCTTCTTTGCAGATATATTTAGTTATTTTAATATTTCTTTGCTGTAGCTGGGCTCAGAAAAGCATTACTTTTAACAAAGATTAAATTTACTAATTTATCATTTCATAGTGAACATGCTAATAGATTTGTACATCTCTGAAAGGAAAAAAAAGATTTGGTCATGTGATGTCATTTAAATCTTTCCTAATCTTGATACAACAACTGAATCAACATTTATTTTACTGAGATCGAAGGTCTTTCTATATGTTCATGTGCAATAAACTCAGAGAGGATTTCACAGAGCAGTAGCCAACCTCTGCTAGCTCCTTGCCTGACCAGTTTGCTATTTGCTCTGGCCGTCTTGCATTTAGTATGCGCTGCAGATAATGTACATATTTGATGTTAGTGTGGGACAGTTTCTGTGCTATTACAAACGTCTTGAGTTTATGTAACACCACTTTCTAGTGTAGAGAAAGTCAAAGTTTGTGACTTTATGGTAATCTGCTTTATAAACATCATAAAGCGTAGGATTTACAGTATAATGATATATAGCATTTACATACTCTTAGTGATGTGTAAAGATATTTTATATGAGAGCGTGCAAGTCCAAAGGAAGAATTAGAAAGCAGAGTATTTCCAAGACGATGTACAAATACATAATCTGCTGATCAATGAAACCATAAGGCCAACTGCCTCTATCTTTAGTCATGAAATCGGGTTTATTGTCTATAGTGTGATTAGTTGAATAAGGAAGGCAAATTAATTTTTTTTACTTACATGCTGCAATGGTGGTCTTTCTTCTACATTTAGATAATCAGTATCCAGCATTCAAGTTTCTAAAACAATAAGCTGCTTTTATATTACTGTCATTTGGAAAAGCATATGCTCCTACTAGCTCTTTCCTTTTCTGTAGGTGTGGGATAAAATTTCTAAACTTGATAATTTAAAAAAATTATTTAAAAAGAGAAAAAAAAAACCTAACAGTTCTAGCCTGATACCTTGCACAATATGCCAGGAATCAGCCTGAAGCAATTTTTAACATTCACATTATAACCCTCTGAAAGTAGGGATGTATAATGGGAACACTGACAGACCCTGAATGACACTTAGGTTGACAGACAGTAGCACCACTAGGCACCCATAATTAGATCTTTTGTGTGCTTGCAGTTAGATAAAAAATGCTCCCTAGTTTATTAGAAAAACTACTTTAATCATTAAAAAGTAAGTTGTGTACTGATGATGGAAATAAAAAGGAATGTGAAAATAATGTTCTTAGTTTTGAATTAATTATGATGACGTCTGTTACATTTTCATTTAAGGACATCACACTGACTAAAGGTTTCATTCAAAGGTATCCATCTGACACAACTCATCAATATAATGAATTTACCTTTTGGAACACGGGCTTTACTTTTTTTTGAATAGATGATACTCAGTATAGGGTTTTGTGGAGTTCATTGGACACTGTACCAAATGGTTATCTTGCTAAGACACATGTGCATATCTTTTCCATAAGTTCTTATGATAGTTTTGGCTCCTTTGAATTCCTGAATATTTTCAAATTTCCCCAAGTTTGCAATGAAATACCTGTGAGTTGAACTGTGAGCTGAGGTATTTTGTACACAGTAGTTGCACTATTAATCTGTAATGCTCTTGTATTCTTAAAAATACAAAAGTTTCTGTAATACATTGATTAATTTTAAATACTCTTGTTGTAGTACAAAAATTCAGACTGTGATCATCTCCATTTGGACAGAGCAAGGAACAATTTTTCTAATTTTTCTGTTTAGTCGGTCATTTTTTATAGTGTTCCCTAGAGTACAGAGAAGCCCAGAATGTTATCTGAAAATCATAGTTCAAAGCAGAAGGCAATGCTTTGAATTTCTGTGTTGTGCATAAGAAATAAAGTAAATATTTGATTTTATAGGATGATCAAAATTAATAGTAGGCCAAGAAAGTATTTTGTTACATTAAGATGTAATGACATAAACTTATTGCACACTGGAGGTCACCCTTGCTACTCCAAATTTTTTCATGTTTTTCAAAAAAAAAAAAAAAAAAAGGCAAGCAGCCTGTTTATCTTTTAATATGCACACTGAGCTTCTTAAAATACTTCAAGCAATAGAACAAATATATGTTTGGGATTGTGTTAAGTCTTTAATTGGTTAAGCAGTATGCAGTACAGGTATAGATAATCAGAAAAACTTTTTGGGGTGTGTGTTTAAAGTCCCAGGAGGATTTTATAGCCTGCATTGAAACCTCTGCTACTTGCAATTGCTTTTATCACTCTGCAGGAAAGCTAGTTTAAAGCTAGTTCTAGGACATCTAGCTAAATAACCATTACTTTGCTAGATTACCATGAGGACCCACCCATAGCTGTAAAGAAGTATTAAATTAGCATCAAAATAACTGTTATGTCCTTAGATAGGTACAATTAAGTGTTTTATTTGGTTGATGAGTAAAGTACAAGTTTTACTGTTGATTAGCATAAGAACAGAGCTGAAAGGTCTTGAGAAAGCCCGTCCATAGCCATAGGAGCTATAGGAGTCTCAAAAGAGAAGTTTAAAATTAAATCAATGTGGTTATATTTTCAGTCTTTTTCCAAGTCAGAAATCCTTCTGATAGATCAGGATGCAAATGGCATGTTCTCCAGGTTACAGCCAAGCAAGGTCTTAAACTGAGAACCTACATCCTACAAGAGTTGAACAAAACAAAATTAAAGCAAAATATTGTCTTTGTCAGTCATATGAGAGACAGGTTTATCACCGAGAAAAATCTACATTCATGGCAAGTCCAGCTTACTCATTTCTAACAAATCTAATACAAATATTTGCTACTAAAACACTGTGAAGTACCATCCGTTAGAGGAGATACAACTCTTAACAAATACTAATTGATAAAGCGCCATAAAACTTTGTGAAATTCTTTGGTGCCATGTGGCAAGTGTTTTCACTTTAGAGAGTGAGATGCACAAATTCAGGCTGAGACAGTCAGGTTCCTTCACGACGTAACAGTATATAATTCCAGTGACTTCAGAGAAAGCTGTGATAGATTTTCTAGTAAAATAACTGTGATTTAACCATTGTGAGGTTCAAGATTATGACCCAGGTTTTGAAGCTTACTGGCCTGTGCTTGTGACCAAGAGTAATTGACTTTCTTCAGGGAGCCATCTGTGGCTCTCCAAGTTATGTGTTTTCATACTTGAAATTATTTTTTTGGGGGAAAAATGCTTATCATAATAAAAGATATATTGCAAATGTATTGCTAATATATTGGAAAATATACTTTACTGGAAAGTCTTGTGATTTTTAAACAGAATTGTCTGAAGTTGTGGTTTCTTTGTTAGAAAGTAGGAACACAGTTGCCTTGCATTTATCTAAATGTCAGCCTTGGTAGTGTGCACTCGAAGAATTTGGTGCTCTTTCCTGCCCTAGCAATTTAGCAGCTTCTCCAATGCCTATAATGTGATAGCTGTTTTGAGTGCTGTGTGGCACCGTTCCTCTCCAGGGTTTTTAAGTCTCAGAGAGAGCAGGTTATAGTCTCTACAGACCTTTCCTGAGTCCCTGGGAGGGCTAGCTGGGAACAAAATATTCCCTGCTTCTTTCTCACATCCAAACCCATGAAAACTTTTCTCTTGCTTTTCAGAAAGAACAGAAAACTAGCATTCTACCAATACTACCAGTTAGTATTCTCTAGACTGCAATACAAATTTGAAGAAATACTTGCCCACACAGAATTTTTAGTGTAAACAAAGCATGTCTTATAAATTAATCTACAAGAAAGGCAGTCATTTTTCTTTTCTAGCACGTGTTAGCTCAGGATCCTGTGGACTTTCCAGCTGGAGTTATTTAATCACTCAACACCTGTCATCCAGACATTTCATGCTGCTCCACATGATGCTTCAATTTCGCAATAGAGTCTGTGTGAAGGGGTGTGTAGGAGCTGAATAACTCAGTTCAGTGCTCTTCTATAATGCTGGGTGAATCCTAGATGGGGTCTTACTAGCCACCTTCACTGGGAAGACCCTGTAGAGAAAAACAGGCCAAGGGATCAAAGTAGATCCAAAGTAATGATTTGCTCTTCATTTGCAGAGTTGAAGCCATTACTTTAAACCATTCTGCCTAAAAATCTGCGTAGGATTGCAGAACGTAAAGGGTTATTTCCTCATACATTGGGTATTATAGCAGTAAAGGTCTCCCTTACACCCTTTGCCCTCTGCTATGTATTTCAAACTGCATTTCTTACATCACTTGCCAAAATGCAATTTCTGATATCCTATTTCTTATAGTTTCTGAAACAATCATTTGACAGCTTGAATTGTGTTTTCTCATCACAGTGTTTTTCAAATTCAGGTAATGTTCTACTACTTAGTTAATGTTGGTACTTACAGGTAGCAGTGCTAAACCCTAAACATCTGGCTTGTGTGTTAGAACATAGGATCACAAAATCATTTAGGTGGGAAATGACATTTAAGATCATTGAGACCAACCATAAACCTAACACTGCCAAGTCCATCACTAAACTATGTCCTTAAGTGCCACATCATCCCTAAAATACCTCCAGGGACGGTGACTCAACTGCATCCCTTAGCAGCAAATCTGAACCAGTCCAGAGAAGTGAGCTTCGAGTCCCATGTACATACCTGGAGTCATGAAGCCACCAACATCCAGGAGGAAAAACCATCACTGCTGGACAGAATGGCAAGGACACAATAGTAATAGTCTGAAGGAAAAACCTGTGACCAGCCCCCCTCGATACAGTTAGCCAGGAGCTAGGAGTAGAAGAAATCTGGAGCTGTAGTGGGGACCTCAAGCATACAATAAAATAACTTTATTTAAGACTTATAGTACCATAACCTGTAACTGTCAGCATACAAGCACTATAAGGAAAATGTTGTCCTTTTTTTGGCTTTCTGCTAACTCACCATAATTCACAGTTAATCTTCAATAAAGCATTAATTTATTTTGGAGGATAAAATTGGTCTTGATTTGTAGCTGATGTGCTACTGTAAAATACTGTAAACATGACTGCGCTAATAAAGGTAAAATTCTACCATGGATTTATTCTGTTGGGATGGAAGAATGAAGTCACAATTCTGAAAGAAGCCTGTAAATGTTATGTAATATTATCATAATCAATTAGTAAAAGATGCCTTTACAGTAACTTCAGATGAGTAGATAACGAAGAGGTGGAAGGTGGGAGGAGAATTTGTCATTGACTGAGAAACAGGAATGCACTCCTTCCCACCATTTCCCCAAACAAGGACCTTTTTTTTTTTTAGTATTCTGGCAGTATGCCAGCGTGAGCAAGTCAGGCTTTCCATCTGCCAATTAAAGCAGTCCAGTCCATTCCCTTGCCGAAATGAAGTAGTGGCCCAATAAAAGTATTCATAGTTCAAACTGTTTCTTCGGAAGAGTCCTAGACTATTGCGAATGATTTTTTGTTTCCTTAACTTGAATGAGAAAAAAAAAAAAAAGTAAAAGAATGTATTCTGGAAGTAGGATTACATAAAATCTGTGGAAATCCAATATCTCCATGTATGAATTTAAATAAAGCAGTAGTCAAATTTTTAATCTGTGATTACTGAGTCATACCTAAAAGCAAAATGAAATCTGTGAAAAGTAACAGAGTTAAATAAACAGTATTCAAGACATACAGTCAATCTGTATTTAAACTAAGAAGATAGTAAAAATCAGACAATTGGAAGAATCAGTAGTGTACCCATAAGAGTGGAAAATAAATTAGAGTTTAGTTGTTGTAGATTTCTAGAAAAAATGAAAAGACAACATACAGAATCTTCATATGCCGTGACAATGTGATGTCTCATCTTAAGAAAGCTTCTGAGATACTTATCATGTCTTTATAAATAGGACTTATTGCATCAGAGCAAGAAATAATCATAATCTCATAGTTAGATCAGTATCTGTTCTGGGTTTTTATGATAATGGGGAGAGATGAAAAT
Source organism: Pterocles gutturalis (assembly GCF_000699245.1). Lineage (NCBI taxonomy): Eukaryota > Metazoa > Chordata > Aves > Pterocliformes > Pteroclidae > Pterocles > Pterocles gutturalis. The sequence continues at coordinate 18,931 of NW_010138977.1, forward strand.
GTAAAGACATATGCTATGTCTTTCTTATGGTACTTGTCATTTTATGGTGCATAGCATATTGAAAAGCTATGGATGACATCAAATCCTTTTTTTAATTACTCTGAGTTCTCCCTTTAAACCAAGATGAAAAAATCCTTAGCCAATATTTGAGTTGTTCGCAGTGTTTACAATCCACAATTTACACTATATTTTCCTCAGCGATTAATTATCATAATTAGAAGTAAAATGTTGATATAAGTAGACAGGAGCTCCCTTACAACAGAATGGAGCTAGTCAATGTATTTAAGATGAGAGAAACCCTAGTAATAAATTGCAGATGTTGAAATAAACTAAATTTTTGCTGAACGAAGAAGCTTGTAAGGCAGAGGTAACAAAAATTATTAATAACAATGGAAGAGTATTATTTATTACCCAGTCTGTGTGTTGACCTACCTGGTTATTTCTGCAAAAGAGCCTATTGTTATTATGGCCACATAAAAATGCAAAGAAATTAAGAATGAAAAAAAAAATCCATTGTCATTCATGCCAGCTAATTACACCAAATTTATCAAAAATGATGAAGTTTTATTCAATATGTTAATAAAACACTTGTACAGGTAACAGGTAGGTGAATGTGGGTCTAAATTTCACAGTATATGCACTGTCAGTACTGGAAGATTTCCTTCATTTTTCACAATGTTTTACTCCTTCTACGGAACATCATGACTGCAAAACCAGTATATGTAAATAAAGGTTAAGGCAGTACATTTTAGGATACAAAGTTATATCTATTTAGGTCTTCATAGACATAGTTTTTTCTATGTCTGTGTGTGTGTGTGTGTGTGTGTGTCTGTGCCTGTGTCTGTGCCTGTGTGTCTGTGTGTGTCTGTGTGTCTGTGTGTCTGTGTGTCTGTGTGTCTGTGTGTGTGTTTCTTCTCTCATTCTTTTACAAATGGAAATGTGTTATCAGTGGAATACCTAAATATTTGTAATGTTCTTGTGGGCTTTTGTTTAAAAACATACTAGGCTCTGTAAATTTATGGAGCAAGATATATGTACCAATGAATACAGAGAGTGTTTGTTACATATAGAAGTATATATATGTATTAATTACGACAACATGGATTCACATAAGTGAATTTTATACATAGAGTGATGGGATTTCTGATGATCTGTAGCTCCTGTGAGAAGGCATTTTGCAGTCTCAGACTAACCCCAAGAAAGCTTTTTTTTCCCTTTTGTGAGGGTTTCTTTAGGTCAGAGGACTACTATCTAGCTTTAGTCAGTTCTTTAGGTAAGCTGCTAACATCTTTTTAATATTTGAGCAGACTTTGAACATCACTTAAACTCTAGGGGAAGCCACTGTGCAGGTTGAGATGTTCCAAGTTAAGAATACACCAGCTAAGAACCGTATTGCTAAGAATGCACATCTTGTTAGGGAAAAATGCTCTATCCTAGCCAGTTTATAGAATGGAAATGTTGTGTCCAATTATTGCATATAGCCCAGCCAAGAATCAGACATAATGAGGCTCAGACATCACTCATTCAGCCATTTTTGGATAACCCCGGTCTGACCTCATGGCTGACCCTGCTTTGAGCCCGAGGTTGGACTAGAGACCTCCTAAAGTCTCTTCCAACCTGAATTTTCCTGTGATCTTATGATCATCCACCAAGATTGTAAGAAGTTTCCTAGAAACATGAAATTGAAGGTATTAGTGATGGAGGAAACTTAGCGTCAGGTAAAATCCAAGAGTACTTCTAATCTGTGAGTTGGATTGACCGATATTATGTATGTCTCCCTTAAAGCAAAGGAAACTACATTAGTTGTGTATCCTTTGAAATGCTGCTTCTCTGCTCATCCGTCATGCTCTTCATACCCCTTCACACAGCTCTCTTTCTCTTTATTTCTGATCTGATTTAATCCATTGACTGACTGGTAGGTGATAATTGATACAGCTGTAGGTGGTGATGGATAGGTAGCACTGTAGTGTCATCAATATACTGCTGGTCCTTCTTTCTGTGATATTTCTTCCATATCATTCAATGGGTGCATGCAGAAATGAAAAGAAGCAGAAGGTTGTGGGACTTAGTATACTGTCTGGTAATAGAGGGCTGCACGTTGAGGATTGACCTACTACTCCATCTTAGTAAGTTAACTGGGAATTCATGCCACTGTCTTAAGAGGGGTCGCCATTATTTATAGTCAATGGTATGAATTATGGCAATAGCATTAATGCTGTGGCGATATCCCAAGATTAAAATGAAAGTCAACCTCTACCACTGGTAAAGTTACGCAGTAGTGCCACTTTCATTTCTATAGCCTGTCCCAATTGTACTGATCCTATAACATTATTCATTAGATACACTTTTGGCTTTTTAGTAAGCTTTCCAGGTGTTTATTTGAGAAAGGGAAGGTTAATGGTAAGCAATGGTTAACATGAGTTAGTAAAATCTCAGTGCATTTTTGCCAAACTTTCATTCTGGCATTCCTTCACTTTTGAAAGAGAAAGGGAAGCTTTTTTTCCTGAAGTAAGGTGTTCACTGTCCCAGTCAGTACTGACAATTGATATCTATTACTCAGATGTAAAGCAGAAAGATGCTAGTGAGATTCACAGATTTTGGACTGAAACCCTTTCGTTGCACCATATTACCTGAGGAGTGAATGTAATGAACTGTGAAAATGTCAGATCATAGAAAAACAACTTTTTGGGAAGTCTTCCTCAATACTTTTTTATTATTCTGCTTAGAACAGAATAATAATTTCACGCAATGGTGGATGTTTGGCTATGGTGCAAGCTGAAACTTCTCATGATTGATAAAAACCATATAAATAACTCCTTGATACAGACCTTACCAGATGCCATGGAGGTTGATAACAAATAATCTTGGCCTATAATGAAGCTTCAACGTAGCTAGCCTTCAAGAAAATGATTGCATCTTTGCTTTTACGTTCTGCTGTTTGTGCACAAATTTGCCACATTTTCTCTTCAATGCAGAATAACAGTAAATGAAAAATATCTGCTTATGAAATGCTGCAAAATACATACAAAGTGGTTAATAGAGTGATGATTGAGGCCAGTGTACAAGAGTTAACTTTTTCAGTAGGTTCTTGGTCCTTAGTTTAGGAGCTTAATGCTGTTTTTCTTTAGCAAGCAAAAGAATGTATTGGAATCAGGGATTTCTGGTTAAGCCAGAATCACTAATTGATTTTCTTGTAATGGAGGAGAACAATCTTTGGCCACTACTTCCGTATGAAAATAATCTGTTTAAAAGTGTGGCTGGATGTCCTGAATCTCGATCTCTACAATAAGCATCTTATCTAGAGTTTGGCTGTCTGCTTGCTTTGAGTCAGAAGTTAGTTTATAAAGTCATAAGGTGCCAAGCAATGAAATGAGAATGCAGATGCATAAACTTCTTGAGAAATACTGTGTGTTTGCAAAACCAGGCAGCTCCTTAGCAGGGGTATTCTGAGTGGTATAGAACTCTCATGGCTAAATGTACATGTGATTTGAGTGATGTTGTCATATTAAGAATTTGAATATGCATGTTTTAATAAACAGAACAAAGTGTGGAAGTATTTTAATTGCATAGAAGGTCTTGCTTGTACTTTTTTTTTTTTTCCCCACAAACCTTCATAGAGACGTTTTAGGTAAAAATATCTGACCTTGCTGCAGCAATTTTACCATGGTTACCTCAGTGTGAGATCAGAGTTATTTTCCAGGTTTGTATGTCCCTCCTAACAATGCAAAGGTATGCAATAAGTTCTTGAATAACCATCCCAATTTCTGTTCCTTCTTCTCCTATATGATTGTTCTGCTCTTCATAACTATTGAAGAATCCTCATGGATTCAAAAAACAAGAAGGATTCACCACAGTATTCAAAGAAAGGTTTTGTTACAACTTTTCTTAGTCCCAGCATTCTCTATTATATTTAATAAAAAACTCTAAATTTCTTTTAAAACAATGGACTATAATCCACTATGCATATAAGAGGAACCATTTTTTTCACTGCAATTGAAGAAAATTTGAAATTTTTACTAGTGAAGCAGCAAAACAGCTCATTTTTATTAGAACTGCTTAGGGAAAAAATATAGTAATAGTATCAACTTGCAAATAATTTTGTGACAAAAAATTTAAAACAGGGCAAATATTTTGGTTTGGATTGCCCAATGGTTGACCCAAACTTTTCATAAAGGCTCAGATTATGTTTTGGAATTCAAAACATTCCTGATGTTCCATGCATCCTTATTCAGGTTTCTGTTATGACTTGTGATGTTGCTTGTTCACAACAGATTTACTTAGGTCAGGTCCAGAAATAATATTATTTTTCTACCCACAGTGCTACCAGTCAACCTTCTTGTTTTAAGAATCATCCCCATCTTGCTGTCAGTAGCCAGTAAGGAAATGAATAGGGTCCGTATGCCTTACGGAGTAGGTTTCAGATCATTTAATTTTTCTTAAAGTTTTGTACTGTTAGAGTATACACATCAAGTCAGAAATGCCAGAAGAACAGGTGTCTGCAAACTGTTATTATTAACCTGCCGGCACAGTGCAGGAATATTTTGGGATGGATGAGACTGTCTTGAATCATGATGAAAAATTCAAACAGCCTCTACAGAAATCAGCAACTTTAAATAACTGTAATTTTAACTCGAGGGAGGAAACTTGCCATGAAGCTGAATTCCACAAAAACATACCATTTGTCTATCTTACAAAACAAAATAAAATGTGTGGTATGGTACGGACAAAAACCTCATAAATGTGCCAGCAAGGTTTTTTTGAGTGGGGTAGTCAATGTCTTAATTTTTTTCTGTGTTGAGCTTCCCACAAACTGTTCTACACAGTTATAGATTCATTGATTTCAAATGTTCATCTGTAGTGAAAAATGCTGGAAGGTAAGCAGCGATGTCTTTGTGATCCAGGAGAACAAGTCAGAAGAAAATTTAATTATGTGGACTGTCTCAACTCCACTTTTCCTTGCTAATAGGAGTAGCCTGTGAACTGTGCTGCAGGTGGGACACTGGTGGCATGTTTTCCCTCCCATTATATATCTGGTGAACAGTTCCTTGGTTTTATATTGTATATTTAATAGCAATATTAATAAAAATATTAGTATATTTAATACAATCTAGAGTATCAACATCTCAAGTGCATGATCTTGTATGTGCCCTTGAAGTTCTGTTGTGTTTATCTCTCAGGTTCAGATTCATTTCTAGCTCAAGGTCTTGTGAAAAGGAGTTGTAGGGTACCTTGTTTATTCCTGGTCTGATCCTTTTTTCCTCCCTGTGTTTCTACATCTGCCACAGTGCAGGGTTCAGACGTTTTGAAGCAGTCACAATACGTTTTCTCTTAGCCTGTCTTGATGGATGTTTATTTTTGTTTCTTACCCCAAAGCATATTGTCTTCCTCCTTCAGCCTCTTGGTTGAATATCATGCCCCTTTTACTTAATGAAAAATAGGAAAATTGTTACTTCCCATCAGGAAGCAATGACTATATTATACATACAAAGATGGATGTGTAGCAAATATTCAGAGAAGACAGCTGCAAGCTAAAGATGCTACTCCCAGATCAAAAGTTTCCTGATTACATCACCGTAACCAAAAGATCAAAGATAATGTGATTTAATTTGATCACTGAGTCATCCAGATAAGCACAGAGCTCTATTGGCAGATTTTTCTGAGGTAGCAGATTGCATTTGCTATTTAGTCAGGAAAAGTATTTTTAAAATAATGCCCATAATAACATTTTAAAGAATTAAAATGATCTCTGCAGTTTCCTAGGGTTTGGTAGAGTTTAACTGTTGACATAATGATGTTTTACCAAGGCTGTTCCTAAGATATATGCAAGCATCTCGCTGACAGGTGTAGGTGTGGTGAGTCACCCATTCAGAAAAGCACTCCTGTTCATTCATTCCCACATTGTAGCCTCCTTGGTTTTGCATAACCTCTGTAGTGTTCTGTTGTCAATCAATCTTGTTTTTGTACAGTAAACTCTCTGGCTCCCTTTTGACTTGAATGAACAGTGCCGTTCATTCACTTCATAATTTTCTGTGTGTACCATTCTAAAGCGAGGAGCAAGCATTGGCTTTTACTTGCAAGAACTGTAAGGCATTAGAGTCAAATGATTTTGTATGCGTGCAAACCAAACAAGAGGTGGAGGAGAAGAAGGGAGTGGACTAGTTAATTTCATCTCTGCTACTGCAGATCCATCAGCTAGAAGCAGTGAATTTTTCACTGGGAAGCATGCAATGGAGAAGGCAGAGCAAACATAATCATATTAATCTGCCATTTTGTCATGCCATGCTCCTCTATAAGGGAAAGCAATCTAGACTCTTTGATTTCCAGGTATTAAGAAGTTATGAAAACATTGTGCATTTACATGTTTTATTTTTTGCTTTCTTCTGGAAGAAACCAAGATTTAAGTTTTATTGGTAGTAATTTTTGAAGTTCTTGGATACTGTCATGCTGTTACAGCTGTTATCACACCCAGCCTTGCTCAGTATAGCTCGGGTTCGGTCACAATCTAGAATTCCTTTAGTAGAATGCAGAATGAGAACCTCAGGCAAAGGTAGTAAGAGTGAGAGAAGCGAGAGGCTTCTTGGAAAGTATTGTGCAAAGAGAAGAACTCATCATGACCCATTAGAGAAGAGCAAGCAAAAATAGAAAGGATAAGCATGAAAAATGGGATGATTCCCCCTTCCTACCAAACACAGAAGAGCACTGACTGTTGATCCCAGAGGGTCCATTGTTTGAAGTTCTCTATTCTCCATAAAATTCACCTGATTTACAAGAGAAAATTCTCTGCATCATCTCCTATGGCAATACAAGATATTATCTCCTAGCTGATGGGAAGATCTTTGGGGTCTGTAAATGCTTTTTCTGATGCCTTCTTAATGATCAGCATCATCTTCTAGCTTATCCCTTTAGTGAAAGTTATTACTGAAACTCATTGCTTATTGAAACATCAGATAAGTTATAATTCAGTGTACCTCTCTGATTGGCTACAATTTTTAATCCTTGTGATTCTGTACAACTGGCTAAAGCTGATCCCTGGTTGTAGTTGAATACTGTGACTAAGCAAGAATCAAAATATATCCTTCTTAATTTCAATATGCTTGTTATGCTGTTAATTGGAGGGTCTACCCAAACTTTATTGATACCTGGTGCTCTAAGAATTAGTTTCTTCCTTAGATCTCTAATTGTATAACATGGGTTTTAAAAATTAACAGCATGATATGGCTCTCTACTGCTTGGAGTCTCTAAGCAAAACTCTAAATACAGGTATAGATAGGTTGGTAGATAGATACACATTACATAACTAATTGTAACTAATCAAAATGTTCATAATTCTATTAGTATCAACAACTTATGTTAGCAGTTAAGTATAAGGCTCTCCAGTAAGTCCAGCTCTTTTAGCTTCTTTTTCTCTCAACATCATCTCCCATCTACCATCAAAAAAGAGGATGGAGGAATCTCCAGTGCACTACATAAAGTTTAGATACCACGAGCAACATCTGTACAATAGCCATAATGTAGTGATGTTTTATGGCACTTCACTTTAGCAATGCAAATACACAGGGCAGCTAACACCTAACATAAAGTAAGGACTGGAAACTCCTTTTTCTGGATGATGACTGAAAAGATAATTTTAAAAAAATTATGCTGGTAAATTTTTGAGTGTAATTATATTACCATATGCTTCTTTACCTATCTCTGTGGATATTTACACTTGAAAGTTCAGATCTCCTTCCAGTTCCTCTGCAGCTAACTCTTAGTTTACACTGTAAAGGCTGTAAAGTAGAATTTTGCTGGGTGACTAGGTTACACCGAGTTTTTTCAGTGATTTTGAACTTCAGTTTTTTATTAAGTGAAAAATCAGGAACAATTCTCAACATTAAAATACACTTTCTTACTAAGTGAAAATAAAATTATATTTTTTTTCACCTGTGTGGCATTATAAAATTTAATTTTTTCATAATCCTTTTTGGTTTAAAATACTATTTTGGTCACGTGTATATACATATTATATATACATTATGTATACTCTTTGTAGCTTGCTATGTAATGTCTAAATTGCAAACTATGATACACTGTTAAGATGTTGTCAACAAAACAATGGACTTAATATTCTTTGTTTAAAAATATTCATATCTGTTGTTGAGTGAGACAGTCTATTCGATCTTATAACTATCATATTTAATAAAGAACAATCCACAGCAAAGAGAAAAAATGTCTATCCATAAGCAACCAGATGAGAAATGGATTTTTATTCAGTCAAATCCTTTTAGTCAATGAAACAGCACCTTCATGCATACTGCACTCAAGTGATAATTAATATAGTCTAATTCTGGACATGATGCCTGAATTGATGTACTGTCATCAATACCCCATGTTAAAATCAAACCTTGACAGGGACTTAACACCCTGGAACAGGTCATCATATTATAATACTCTTTTTTCCTTTCAGTATTTGTCTTCAACCAAGCAAAGTATTACAAGATGGGGGGGGAAAAAAAGGGAAATAATTACAAATGAAGAGTGACGCAGTCTGTGAATAGAACATATGTTAGGCTAGGCAGAGGCATCAGTGAATTATATCATTTCATGATGAAGCGGCAGTGGGGCTGAACGGACCTATTTTAAACCTTGATGTATTTTATCTCTACTGTATTTGGACTGTCATCTTTTGAGAAAGACTTTGTATAATTGAGAGTCAGCTCCAATCTGCATGACTTGAGCATGAAGTGCAAGCCAGATGAACAGTGTTATGGAAGAAAAGGAAGCATCTAATAAGGTATAAATGAGTAATAACCTTTATACCTCAAACATTAAAATGTGCTTTATGAAATATGGTGTTTAATGGTATTAATTTCATGGTACTATTAATAATATAAACAGGGTTTGAAAATATTTTAAAATTGACTTACTTTTCCTTTGTTATTTTAATAGAACCTACATATTTACAGTTGAGACATCCTTTCTCACACTGAATGTACAATTATAAGAGAACCAATTTTTCCTTGTTTTTATGATTCTAGCATATTTTTTGTTCTTGAATTCAAGGTTCATCTTCATAGGCTGAGATTATAGTTTTATAGTTATTTGTTAATTGTGATGATGTCCTTATCTGTAATGCCACAAGCAATTCTATCTAGCAAAGAGTCCTCAGAGAGTCTGTATTTGTGTATATTTTGCTTTTAGTGTAGTAAAAAATATAAATTTAAGGAAGGTAAGTTTTTTACTTTTCACTTATTGCCCAGCAAGAAGTTGGTGTATTGATAGTGTATGATACTTAATTGACCCTCAGTAGTGATCATTTAAGAAGAATTTGTGGTAGTTCTAATAAGACCTCACAAGTGTTCCAGCAGGTCTTGCTTTCTGATGTAAAAAAGCGTGTGAATGCCCTGTAGCATGTCCAGCACAACTCAAGGAGCATATTAGAGACTTCCTCATTTGAATTTGCATCCAACCTCTTGTTTGGAACTGGTTTTTTTTTAGAAAGATTTTCAGACAATTCACCTCTGGAGAGAGAATAATTTTTTATTGTTACATCTATGGATAAGAACAAGTGAGAGGTTCTGTAATGCAAGCTCCTTGTTCTGTATAAAAGATTTTCTTCTTAGATCACTGTAGTTACACAGAAGTGTAATGAGCATTTTAAAATCTCTTATGCTTCCTTTGCATAGTGAGCCAACAGTTTCAAGCTTGGAATAAACGTTATTAATGCTTTTCCTCTCATGTAAAAAACCACCTATTCAGAAGAAACATTAAAAAATAGGTGTAATAGTGCAGTATATTAACCTTTGTACTGGAGAAGACTCTTACCTGTTAGCCAACAAATAATGCAACAAATCCCATATGAGGACCGGACTCTTACTGTGCAGCTTTACATTCTCATTTTACTACTGTTTTAAGACATTGTATATGACTCTTGAATAGCTTTCTGCTGACTTCAAACTATATATATTCGCTTCCACACAGATATATTTAAAGAAGGACAGCTGTCATAAAAGAATTTATCTGTTTTCCAGAGACCAAATGTGTTGCTTTTAAACTCCATCTCTTTACATGATTCCAACATGAAAATTCACTTGAATCTGGTATTCTTCTTGCAAATCAGAAAGCAAGATGATTTCTGGATGAGGAGAAAAGAGTAACGTTAGTGGAGTCTGCAAGATATGAGATTGGGCAAATGAAGAATGTAGTTTGGCTTTAAAACAACAGTAAACTTATGTGTCTACAGAGCTGAGAAACTTCTCAAAGCTACTTTTGACCCATAGACAAGGAAGAAAATAACACCAATAAAGCTATTAAAGTAGTAAGAAAATCTGTTCACAAGTAAGCTCAATGTAATGTAACATCAACATGAGTTGATCACATTTATGGAAAACTTATTTATGGTTTTGAAACAGCTGAATGAAACGTTGGTTCCAAACGTCTACACCTTTGCCATTACATAGATGATTTCTGGTTGAGATTTCCCTTGGTGTGCTCCGCTTTGGGCTTTTCTCACGTCCCGTGTCATGTGAAGCACCCTGTCTCCACCCAGTATAGTAAAATACAACTTCATTATTTTTCCTTTCTCCTTTTTTTTTTACCTTTTAGAGATATTACAGTAATAAGACAGTATCCTGAGTTAAGAGTTGATGACTTAAATGAGAGATATGTATTTTTTGACACATTATGAATAGCTTAGTTCAGTTTTCACATAGTGTATTGTAATAGTTTCATTTTTTTCTGAACATGTGCATTTAGTGTAAAAATATCTTTGAGAAAGTGCCTAATGGTGGCCACATGGTGAGCTTGAAACAGAAAATTTGGTGTTTGTTTTATCTGTCTTCACGTCAATTTGTGATATTCCTTGTGAGTTTCGTGCAGAGAGAGGCAGAAGTTTGACAGCCAGTGGCAGGCAGATTAGTAGTGGTCCTATTGTCTGTCTGGAAATACGCCCAGCTCGTTGATTTAGAATGCAACTCATAGAGTAAAATCAAAACCAATCCCGTCTACCTTAAATTTTGGAGAAAAAAAATTAGTAATTAAACAATAATAACACAGAAGAGTGAAATTTTAACCAGAGAAGTCCACAAATGATCTGTGCTTGTGAATGTTCTTTAGATTACTTTCATGGCTTGAGACTTACCCATGTGTTTTTACACACTCTGTAAAGATTTCTCTCCTTCCTACTAAACTTTAGATGCCACAGTTGTATTATTAATATTACCACTAATAATGGTGAAATTGGACAAGAGGAAAATTGCAGCTTTTTCGTATGTACTTTTTAGGTTCTAGATGTGGTGACTTTTAACCAGTCCACAAATGTTAGCATTGTTAATTGAGAAATTTATTTGTTTTACTTTTGCTTTTACACATCAGTTGTTTGTTACCTGAAAAAAAAAATTAGAGAAGTCTGCTATTTTATAAGACCTTTTAAAATTTACCTTCCAACGTTATAAAACTTGGTAACAGCAAACTTCTGAAAAGATCTTTGCATTATCATTATTTTAATCTTTAAAGTTTAAATTCATTAGCACATATCACAGTCTTTCTGAATTTTTTTTAAGGGATGCAATAGTTTTGAAATCATTACTGAAACCTAAGAGCTAGGACCAACATTGTCCATCCTATCAATAAAAATGATGATGTGGTATGTATGTAAATAATAGCAAGCTGTAGCTCTCCTACAAATGTTTGATACGAAGTTTGAAAATAAAACATTGTGCATTCAGAATCACCTTAAAGAACTTCTTTCTGATTAAAAAGATCAGAATATAAATCATTAAGAAAGAATATTTACAAAGGAAAATTAAGCACTCAGATCTGTGATCTCTATCTTTCTTTTCTATCATAAAAATAAAGCAAGTTGACAAAAGACCAATAATAGAAATAAATTTAATTTAAAAGTTTTTATTGTCCAGTTTTAAGTGAGCTCCATTGTCCACACATGTCAGTCAATGAAAAAAGAAAAATAACAGCTAAGCATTATTTTTTGTTCACAAATTAAATCTTCTCTAATTAGCTATTATCTAGGGAGTAGAACTGTTCTGTAAGAACAGAAAACTCTTTTGGGGATTGACCTTGATAGCACAGTATGTCATGATGATGATGATGATGATCAACTTCTACCACACTTCTTTACAGAAACATTTTTATTTCAACTTTTTTCAGCTGAGCAATTATGTTTGTTGCAGCTGTCAGAAAGAAATATCATGCCTTCATTTATATTTTATTTTTCCTATACCCCCCTTTAACCCATACCCAATGTCCCTTTTGCACTAATAGAATATAAGAGACTATTCTGTATTTGTGTTTATAGCACGATTCTCCATCCAGATTCCAGTACCGTAGAGCAGCTGGAAATGTTTAGTGGCCGTCTGTACCAGTACTTTTTCGCATTAAAATTAATTTTCCTCATCTTGGCATATAAAGAACCCAAGTGTGTCCCTTACCTCATTACCTGAAAATTTTACAGTGACACCAACAGCAGGGAATGTGGTGGAGCAGCTTTTTGGATATCAAAAGTAGAAGCTCTGGGAGTATTTGCTCAAAGAGACACTGCAGTTCTCGTAGCCTTTAATAGGTTCTTCCTCCACAGCTGCTGATGGCTGGAGCAATGTGGATGGATATCATCCAGATTTTGCCGCCATTCTGATAGCTTGCAATTTTTTGTGCCTAGGTGAGAGAACAATGAGGCACACTTCTGAAATGTGTGTTTGGTGCATAGTGCTAATCAGCAATCTTGTTGACTGTCATAGAGGAAGCTGAATAGCTGAACATGTTTATTTATGTATAGTGCAGTGTAGTGACACCCGGTAAAAATGAAAGCATTTTGTTGAGTATCTTAGATGCTGTTGTAGAAATGCACTTTTTTTTTTTTTCTTTCTTTTTGCATGAACATTGATATTCAGTTTGGGAAACATACTGAGGTCCATAAAAACAGCATTTCAGAGCATTATATTTTTATAGAAGGCATTGTTTAAATATAGATGGACATAACTAGGTACATAAATGGGGGGAAGGGTTGGATCCCAGTTAGATGCAATCGTGTAGTGACACTAAGGTGCCCAAACTGGAGAATTTCTGGATATTCAGGGAAATTAGTAGTAGGCACCTGATCTTCCTTGGGGAGAAAGTGGGAGATAGGTATCTTCATTGCACTTCTGTTTTCTTTTGTTTTCAGTAAGCTTTCTTAATTCTGAGTTATGAACAGGACCTCTAGAACATTTCACATCTTTTACCTTTACAGATGAAATTTTCCTTGAATTCCTAACAATTGAATGATTTCTTTGAGAGCACTTCAAAAAAAAAAAAAAAGAAAAAAAGCTTCCAAAGCTTTCCAAAGTCAATTTGAAATAAAACTTTGGAAAGAGATAGTTGCAGATACTAGAAGCAAGAAGTCAAAAGATTAAAAGAAAGACCTGAAAAGAGAAAGAGGGGGAAACAATGAGGGGGCAGATTTACAAACAGTAGAATAACACTGATACAGATCTGAAAGTTAAACTTAGGGGATCTGAGATCAAATCTCAACATCATTGACATGAGTAACTGTTTTGCTATTGACTTAGAGGTGTTGGGATTCACATCTTTTGAATACCACAGAGGAAACTTTGAAGTGATAATTATGTCTTTATATAACCTTAAGGATGAAATACTTGTAGTTAAATACTTTACATAGATTTACAGTTTTAAGAATATACTCTTTATGTTTAGTATTTGGAGATATTAGCCTTGCATGTAGTCATAAAAATACAATGTTTTATTGTTAATATATACATAAAATACTGTGAAGCCATGGTTTGAAAATGTTAGGCCATTCTAAGCTATTCTGTTAGATGGAGATCCTAAATTTGTTGTTGAAAAGTTGGACAATATCAATAGATATACCTGTCTCTAAAGCAGGTTCGTTTTTTAGGGAAATGTTTAAACATGAGAGCAATCTCAGAGAAAGCAATGGTAAGGGAACGAAAAAAATGAATTAAGGAACTTTAGAGAGTACTTTAGTTAATTATATAATTGTAATCATTTTAATTTAGTATAATCATATTTAGATTTGTTTAGTGCAATGATTAAAATTTAAATATATCTCTTGGATTGCTCAGAATTTATGGAGGAAAAAAGGAATAGAAATAATTTGATTCTTTGATAGGAATTTAGTTCTGGAAATTGTCTGTATATTCTTTTTTTTTGATTTTTGATCTTATTATAGGTAAGCACTTTGATTGAAGTAATTTAATCTACTTGCCTGAACAAAAATAGGTGTTTGAAGAATAAAGTACAATTTTCAGTAGATGATTTTGCGTATTCCTTACTTCAGCTGATAATTTTACAACCAACCAAATATGCAAGAGCTGCACAAAACACAGTTAATAATGCTGGAAGGACTTGTAATGATTTTTTTTAATTTTTTTTTTTCCGGAAAAACATGTAAGCTTCTATTTTGCTTTTGGCAAGTTCAATGACTTTGTTATCAATAGGGGGAGGAAACAAACAATTGCAGAGATCATTAAATTGAAACATAAACAGTCTGTGTGCTGTAAACACAGTATCTGACTGACTGAAGTATTTGCAGAACCAAGATTTTATGAGAGAGCCGCCATTATCATACAGTTCAGCATTATTTTATATTTTTTTAATTAAGCTATGGACAGTACTTGGAAAATTGAAACATCTTAATACATTTTTATGCATAAAGTATTGTGAAATGCATACAGGCTTTTCTGTTCATTTTTGCTTTCTGCCTTGATTGTGTATTTTCAATGAGGTCCATTGAAACGGGTAGTGATGTTTTATTAAAAATAGTTTGTTTACCCCGCAACCGTTATTACAGAAACCTCTCCCTAACTTCAGATGCGCAGGGCTTGTCCCCAGCTCCCTCATCCGTACCTGCTTTCTCTGTCAATTGTAATAAAAGTCAGTCAAAAAATGATGGTTAAGATGGAGCCATTCTTTTAGAATAAAAAGAAATTAGAATAAAAAATAAAAATTAAAAAATATAAATAAAAATAAAATATTTTTAAAAATTAAAAGAAATTAGAGAGTGACACAGATATCAGTGCAATGATATGACTCAGAAAGTCTGTGAACTTTCTTTCAGTGTTAGAGTCTCCTTTTTCCCTTCCTCAAATTCCTCAACTCCTCTTCCAATCCACCTGTGACGTGGCTGGCACTGTAAACATACTAAGATGTCAGATTACCATTGAAAATACCTTAATGCCGCTAAAAGTGTGCATCAGTTTCTCTGTGACAGAAATAATGTGTTCCTGCATACAGCTCTCAAACATGAACAGAAGCTTCTGGATTATACTTCTATGCAGATACATAGTAATAATAATAATAATGTGGAATGTTTATTTTTTTTTAGTCACGCAGTATGCTACAAGGTCTCTCTTAGTAGATCACTTTAAAATGACACAATTCCATTGTAAATAAATCATTGTCAATGCACACCACTGTATTCAGTTCCAGGTAGATGGTATTATTAACCAGAGTTGTGAAATAAACTTTTCCAAGTTTTCTTTCAAGTATCTTTCCTATGTTCTCTTGAAATGGGACTTTTATACATTGTTAAGTATTTAATAAGAACATTTCATTTTTTCTTTCTGGTACATTTACAGAGCTCTAGCATGCAGTGAAGGTTTTATAGTCAGTGTGCAGTGCAGCAGATGTCATTCCATTTGCCTAAGTCCTGCTGACATTTGGAGTTGCGGATTAATTGAGCTACAGGATGAAATTTAATTAAAATTAAATACAGACTTGGCCATTGTATCTGTTCATTTGCAGTCAGCGCCATAGTTAATTTGTTTAATCAGGATGCTAAGTGGGAGAAGCTGCACTTTGTTTTAAGCTGAAATTGTGGCAGATGCCAAGTGGAGCATAGTTGCTATAATTTCATGTGATACGTGTCATGTAAATGATGCTATTGATGTGCCTCAGAACAACCTGAAGGGTGCAGATTATCCTATTTGTGAAGTTACTGAAAAAGAAAAGACCATATAAAAGGCGGGGTTTGGTTTGTATTTTTTAAGGCAAAGATTTTGTTTAAGCTGATGTTCTAAGTACTTTGGTGATTTAGTTAGCTCATGAGGAAATTTATTGGAAGTGAAAGAATTACGAAAGTGCAATTTATTTCTCATAAAATGCCATTGTCAGAATCAGTTTAGCCTTGGGATAGATCCGTAATGGAAATTTCAACAGAAGGCATTAAAAAAATGCTGATACTCGATTGTAAGAATTTTTTTTTTTTTCTAATTGAGTAGGTATATATGTGGGAAGCATTCAGGTTTTGTTTTTTTTCTTCTCTCTGATCATATTGATATGTAGCAAATACTAGGTAAAGTAGAGGTAGCACTGGAGGGAATATTTGTGGATTCTGTCTTTATGCATTTAATTTGGGTCCGTCTGGAAACACTACTAATTTTAGGTATTCTGACTCAATCTAAATTAGATGACTAAAGCAGTCAAAGGACATGGCACAAATACCTCTCCATGTAAGAAGATATTAGTGGACGCCACCCCAAATATTGCATAACAAACTTTTACATATTTCTGCAGTGAAAATTGAGGCCATAAAGTCTCTTTATTTGTGGTTTACTGAATCAACAGACTTGTTAAAGACTGGGTCTGTTTTTTCAACATTGCCCTTCATCACTTCAATGAAAATTGTTCAGGCATAGCATGCTTTTTGAAAGCCAATTGAAATATTGAAACGTTGCAGGATATTCAGTTTCCAACAACTTTTGGCTCAAGGCTTCTGTTAAACAGAGGAAGTGTCTTTACAATTAATACATGATGAAGGATTTCTCTTCCATGAACTTGTCCATTCTCCACTTGAATCCACATTAACTTTAAGCATCTGAAGCAATCCATAACTTTACTGCACGTTGCTTGAAGAAACCCCTCTTGTTTCTTCTTAACCTGTTGCTCTTCTCTGCACTTGAGGCCAACCAGCTCCTATGCTGTAAGAGACAGTGTAAAGTGGATTCCCTGTCTCTAATTCCAAGCTGCTCAAGGTGTTATGGACTTCCTGCTGTGCCTTCCAGCCCAAAGTAACTCCACCTATTTTTGTACTTTATGCAGTTCTACTGTATCCTTTTTTTTTTTTCCTTAAGATAGAGGGATGGTGGAACCAAAATGCATGTCAGCATGTGGGCAAACCATGGATTTAAGTCCATTGCATAGTATAATACTCTTATTCATTTTCCTGCTAAATCTAAATGCTTAAATCCCAAGGCTGCTTTTTTCCCCCATTTCTCCTCATCATTGAACTTACATTTCCCGGAGGTATTTAAAGCCTCAAGATCTTATGCATGGTTGGTAATGGCCAGCTCAGAGCCCATAATTTTACCAGTGCAGTTAGGACTGAGATTCCCTTGAACATCACATTTGTCTTTGCTGAATTTCAGCCACCACCTAAACGCCTAGTAGGTGGTGGGCTGACTCCTACCTAGCATAGCAATTTACCTATCTGTACACAAGTTTCGTTCTTTATTATGTGCTGGTGCACTCTTGAGACCTACCTGTTTGCAGATACTCCGTGGAAGACATTTCAAAAATGGGCAGCACATTTACCACATTCCAGTCCTTAATTAACTGGTTTTAAATGGTAGGTTGCACACTACAATTAGTGTTCTAGCTATTACATTCCTGAGTTCCTTTGAAACTATAACATGAATACTGTTTGGTTATGGCAATTTAGTACTTTTTTTTTTTTTCTCCTTTATTTGTCCCGTAACATTTTCAACTGACATTCAATTTGAGATATATTTTCTTCCGAGGCCTTTATTAAGAAAGCTTCAACTGCAGGAACCTTCTTAAGTTTTCCACAGTTTATTCAGAAGAAAAACACAAACAAACAAGCAAACAAACAAACAAACACAAACCAACCAAAAAAAAACTCCCAAGAAAAAATTTGTGACACTTGCACTTGTTCTAGCTGGGTGAACATTCAAGCAGAATTCCTGCTCCTGATGTGTTTGAAAACACATTATTGTATTGCAAGCTTTTAATGCCTTGTGTGGGTTGTTACTGAAACTCTCTTCTGGACCGTCTCACTATGTTTTTATAACTACCCTACCATATAGTTTATGATACTCTATTTTCAGCTTTCAGAATGATAACTTTCTTGCTTTTAATTACTTTCCTTCCCCTCCTGTCTCATTATTTTGAGTTCTTCTTGACATGCCTGTTCTCTGAAGTGATCATTTGCTTTCTGCCCTCCAAAAGATGCCCGTTGTCTTTACACCTCCTACAAGGATTTATCCCTCTTAACTTTTCCATCTTCTTATATAGCAGAGCTGCAGCATTGCTAAAGTTGAGCACAGCTTTTTGAGGGGAGGCATGGTTGCATGGTATTCTGGGGGTTTGTCCAAGAACATTGAGTTGATGCTGCTGTTTCAGAGTGGACTTTTTGACAATAACGTTTCAAATCAAGCCTGTTCTGCTCAAAACCAAGTCAGAGGTTGTTTCTTCTCTCATGGGCCACGAAACAGACTGCTCCATCAATCAGTTGCTGACCATGTCTACAAATTTAGCTGTATCGTCAGGTCACAATGTGATATTTTTCCAATCCACAATGAGAGAGCAGCCCGAGTCTCCCATTACCGCAGCATCCTTGCCATCTGCTCACCCTCAGCATATATGGGGGAATGTCACCAGTTTTGGTCAGGCAGTCAGCAACATCGTTCCAATACTGGTTTACCCGTCTAGGTCTTGAATTTCAATCATTAGAAGATCAATCTTTCTTCAGACAGCCACAGTCAAGACCAAATGTGTTTGGTTTCTGTAAGTAGGCTGAGACGATATCTCAGCTCACCAGGATTCTCAGCATCTCTCCAAAATTCCCTAACTGCAGGATCAGTAAAAGTAGATGTATTCTGAAGCTTCATCCCATGCAACATTCTCCTCAGTTGTAATCACCTGAAGTTTGACTTCTTTTGCTGGTCTTATTTCTGTCTTAGTGCTCTTTTATAGGGTAACAAACAGGAACGTGGCACTTTACAGACAAGAACAGACAATGCTTCTGAAAGACTGTCCTTGTCTTGGCACTCACAGTCAAATTCAGAAAATGCCCTACAAATAATTGAGTTTTAGAAATCATTTTTAAAAGCCTTAAAAGGGCTTACATGTGGCTTTATTATTCACATGGTAAGAAAGGGATTAGCCAAGGGGTTAACATACTATTAACTTGCTATTAAAATGTTGAGATGCATCTTGATAGCACATGGATTAGAATTAAAGAAGGGTAGCTGGATGGAAGAAGGCACTGGGTTTTGGACTCAAACCTGAGAGAGAGAGGAGAAGTAAAAGAACTTTACCCTAAGTGTTAGAAGAACCAGTAACACATTGATTTGGAAGGGGCCTTTGGAGTAAAAAAGGTGGAAGAGAAACACTTGGTGATTATACAAATGGCATAAGTCAGGAACAGGTAATAGTCAAATGAAAAACAGTGAAATAACATGAATTGTTTAGAGGATGCTGGGGTCATAAAGTTGGGTAGTCACCAAGCTGACAGAATGGTGGGCTTGAAATTGGAGAGAGATTTCTTACAGGGAATAGAAAGATTTTTTTTTTACCTAAATTCCAGGAGAATAACATGACATTCAGGAGGAAGTAGGAAAGGGACAATTGGAGACAAGACACAAAATAAACTAGTCAAGGGGGCGTTGGGGCAATGGTCAAGATTGAGTACTAGGACTGAGAGGAGGAACAGAGGAGGGATCTTGAGAGTAATAAAGTTTTAAATTAGAGGTGCAACTGTGAAAGAAAGAAGAGGAAGACACGAAGAGTCAAGATGTTACAGATACAGCCTAAAGATACTGGAGAAGAGCGTACAGTAGTAGTTGCTGCATATGAGAAGATAGCCATTGCAGCGGAGGTGGAAATGATGCTGGGGAAGAATAATCATATCGCAGTGCTGAAGATGAGAGTAGGAGGAATACAGAGGATTTATTTAGGGGTGTTGTTATGTACAAGTTATATATCTTAAGAGATGCAAGAACACATAACAGGAATATTTTAGAATTTATTTTTAACTGTCAGAAGGGAAGAGGCCGGTGATCCACCATGGCAAAGAGCCTATGCTCAGCAGAAGCCAGCATGATGTGATTTTGTACCTCACTGAAGGGAGACATTGAAGGACAATTTGATTTTAGGGGAAGCATCTTTCTGGGTATAAAGACTGAGGTTCATTTAACCCCAGAGAGCAATAGTTCTACATAGAATATTCAGTTTGTATGCTTTTTTTCACTTATAACTGTTTTATTCACACAATAACTATTGTTTCAAAAAATTACTGATCTGTTAGTATAGATCTTGAGCTTATGGGTATCTTATGATAAGCTTATCTTATGATCTTGAGCTTCAGGATAACTGCTCACAGATTTTCTTTTTAAAGTTTTAAACTGATTGCCAGTTGGAGTCATCTTACGCCCTTTGATTCATCTGTTCAGAATGGTAAAATAACCTGCATTTGCAAATGCTACTGTATCACAGGCCTGAAAAGTTTTGGATGACTTATTTTGCTATCTACATCTTTTTTTTTTTAACTTCAGAAATGAAGTCATCTGCTAATATTGCATAGGTAGCTAGTAATTCTCCATGGGTTCATTCTTCACTCATGTTCATTTAGGGGCAAGACTGATCTCTCATCCTCCCTCATTGCAAAGTTGCTTGTTTAAACAAGCTTTACCCTCAGTTGTACCTGAAAGCCAAACTGAGTTTAGTGTCTGTTTATGATGCTTACAACTTATATATATATATATATATAAAGGAGCATTACTCAGCATGACAGAGCCCCTTCGTATACTTCGTATACTTATACTCTGGTTCATGGTGCTGTGGGAAATACACAGATGTATTTTTACATTAAGAATTGGAAACTGTGACAATGTGACAAAAAAAATGTCCTGCTCTTAGTCCAATTAGAAACTGATAATCTGCATGTATTGCACACCTTTGTCTAAGAGATATAGAGTCTAATACCTCTGACATTTGCTGCAGAAATTGCTCTGTGGGGTTCTCTACTTCACATAATTTTGGACTTGCCCCAACATTATTTAATTATGGAAAAGAAGTTTGTGCTGTCATTGAACCAGCGTTGGATATTTCAAGTGGAACCAATGTATGCTAAGCTTACATAAATTATTAAACCAGATTTAACCTAAACTTTTTCCTTTTACATGGTGTGGATGGCCGTGTGTCTAGTCTAGAAGGTACAGTCAGAGCAACTGCTCCTGTCCTGGAGTAGCTAATGTATAAATATAAATAATTCTGATTTGCTTGTTTTGAAAACAACACCATCAAAAGACAAAAAAAATTGAATTTCAGAGCAGCCTCCTAAAAGTATATGATTGTACTGGTAGTCTTGATTTCATGTAAATGGTCTTCTAAGGATATACTCTAGTTTTAATAGATTTTGTCAGGTGAACGCTATGGGAACATTTTTCTGCTGTGTTATTCAAGATTGTGCTGCTGGGCTTTAAAGTTGCATACTATCAGAATTGCTTTCATCAATCTTGAGAACTGCTACTGGAATATATTTTATTTCCTGTTTTTCTTGTTCACTAGCATAACATTATGTAATTCGTAAATTATCCCAAGAAACTGACAGGCTTTTGTTTTCTCTCTAATAAGTGTTTTGGTTTGGTGACCTCTGATCATTAGGCAGAATATTTCAGAGGAGAATAAAATGGCAGTGTGTGAGGAATGCCATTCTTTGTTGGTTTTGATGAAGAGATTCTTCATGGTGTCCGTGTGACACACAGCACGGGTGTAATCCTCAATTACAGGCTGACTTTAAAACATTGTGCTCCAGCTGTGGTCAGCTCTGCATTTTTTAAGGGTGCTTTGGGACTGGACTTTTCAATGATGTAAAGACTATGGCAAGACTGCAGACCTTCTTATATTCCGTGTAGTAGCCATAAGGCATGGCTTTGTAATTACATAGATGCATTATCATTACCTATGCCATAAACTCTACTAATGACTGTATATGAACCAGACAGAGACAATAAATTATAGGATTACAGCAGTATTCCTGTTGGAATCCCCAAGAATAAAAACAGAGAACTGTTTTTACTGACTTAAACAGTCAGTAAGTCTTCTTGAACAGGTTATGTCAGGTACACGTCTCACCATCATTAGTGTGCGTAGCTCTGGCCATTTGGGAGGTTTTAAGATATTTTCAGTTGGTTTTTTTTTTTTTTTTTTTTTTTGGAATTCCAAATGGATATTTATATGAAGTGCATGCTTTTGATAAGAAAATGGTCATTTGCCATTGACATGATGGCATAAAAAAGGAAAAAATAGTGAAGAGATAACTTTTGGAATTTCTAACAACCCCAAATAATTTTGGCTGTGTATGTAGTTTTTTTAAAACTAAGTTGGGCTCTGAAAAGGCATAAGGACAATAAAAAACATTCACAGTTTGAATCAGATCCCACTAAGTGATGAACTTATCTAAAGATAATGTTAATTTATTATTTTTTTTCTCCTTTGTTTGTGTGATTGCTTTTAAGCCTGCAGATGTGCATGAGTCACATTTTCCTCTTAGTTTAAAATTATAGTTTTAAGAAAAATTAAAATTCTTTTTCTTCACTTTGGTAGGATGAGCTATCTCAAGACTTGACAAATAACTATTGAAGGAAGTAATGCTACACCACCTCTTGTAGGTGACAGGTAAAGATCAGGCAGTTACATCTGTCCGCTATTTCTTTTAAGTGATGTCTTCTTCTGCAGAGGCCAGTGGAAAAAAAAATAGAATCATAGAATCGTAGAATGGTTTGGGTTGGAAGGGACCTTAAAGATCATCTAGTTCCAACCCCTGCCATGAACAGGCTTGCTTGTCTTTCAGAAAGCTATTTTGACTAATTGAACTTTTGGTTCATAATGTTAGAGCGTGTAATATTCTGCAGGCCTTATTATCATCATCTGGTTCAATAAATGTGAATTGATCCCCAGGAAAATGATAGGAGAAGTATGGGATAATCTGTTTTCATTCACATTAAGCCATTGACACGGAACTATTTCTTGATTTTTGCCTGCTAGACCCACTGAGTGTCTTTCTCCAGCTGTGTCTATGCTATAGACTGCAAGACAGAAAAAATAGTATAGGAATATTAAAAAATGAGGTGCCTCAGGTACCAGAAACTCAAGCAGTCTGGAGCTCCCCACAGGCTAATTTTCCTTGCCGAAGCAGAGTAAATTAGCCCACATGAAGCTTGTGCTGCTGAGACTAGAGTGCTTCTGGTATCCAAGTTAGTTCATCTAAAAATAGCTTTGGAAACTCTCTATTCTTTGCAAGCTGCCATGTGAACATGCATTCATTGTCTGGCAGTGGCTGGGAGATGCATGGAACTGAAAAAGTTCAGAAGATACTCTGCCTGTCTAATTTTAGACACAGTTTAAGTGGTCAAGGTAAAATGTAGGTGAATAACTAAATCTCCCTCTCAAAGATAATAGATATACATTTGTTAAACATAATAAAGGTTTATTTTATTAATTAATAAGATATTAATTTAATTAAATGTAATTAAAGGTTAATTTATTAACCATAAAATATACATCCAATTAACTCTAAATGTACCATTTAAAACAAACATTTATGATGACTGTTTCCTTTCATATGCTGGTGTTTTGGTAAGTATCTGTGTCACATTGCTTTATGCTAGAATAAGCTAGAAAAAGCAACTTCCCTGGGCAAGTTCAATTTTCAGCTGAACTGTCTATGTCAGATTTCAGTTTATTTAAAGGATCAGGGATAGAAAAAAGAAGAAAACAACCCTGCATCTGCCAGTCTAATATACTGATACATCAATTTTTATTAAAAACGTGATTCATTAAATAAAAGAAGCACTAAATGTATGTGTTATGTATGTGTTAGACGTAAGATTAAATGTGTGCTATAAAAACCGGAATTTTTCACGGTGATGGCATAAGAAATGTTATCATTGCCCACTGCTGTATGACATCTTCTGAAAATCCATATTGGGTTACTTTCCTTTATTTTCTTTGAAATATCTTTTTGAAAGCCTCCACTGATCTGTAAAAGTGTGAACAAGTCTGTAGATACTGAAATGTGTATGCTTTGCTTTGCTGTAATCGTGACATAGTTAAAGCAAGGATAGTACAAATACCTCCCTCCCCTTAAAAAGAGTGATTAGATTAATGAATATGAAATTTATTCCACCTTTCTTGTCGGATATTTTGTTTCTAGAAGTGAAAGTGTTTTGATGATGTGGAGTACACCATCTTGAGTAACTTCTAATCTGAAATGAAGGTGGGCAAAACTATTTTAGAAAGATTTTGAACCTCTCTTGACTCTCTGCAGTTATGAAGACTTGCTGTATTTCTGAGCTATAACAAGGAGATTTTTGTAAAGTGTTCTTCATAGTAGAACTTGTTTTATATAAGAAACATACTTTAAAAGCTAATTTCTTTTCTCCTTTCTGCACTGCAATCCACAAAGTATGATTAATAATAGATTTAAATTTGCTAAGTGCATTTACTCCTTTGTGCCATCATAAAGAGAATCTATTACTGTAAAATTGAGGCTTAGTTCCAAATTGCACCATTATGAAGTTTTCTTCCAGCAATGTTTTGTCTCTAATACACTTCCCTCATTGTAATTCTATTGCAAACCTGATGTCTAGCATCAAGTCTCACAATAATTATTTTAAATTGCTACTAGGAACAGTAGTCCTGGTGGGATATATTACTACCATTCTAACAAGATGAATTTCAATGCACTTGTAACCATATTATAGTGTATTATGAAAGAAGGAAAATCTTTGAGTTGTAGGTAGGCAAGCAGATTCATAACACTGAAAAATTATTTTTATCAACTTCTTAGCACTTCATGTTGCACTTTCATATTATGCATTTAAATTAATATTAATTATATATTAAAGTGTTTTATAAACTCTCACTATATAGTGGTTTTAAGTAAAACTTATCAACGAGATAAGGTGGAGCTTTAGATATTGAATTATTGTTTTGCTGGGATTACTACTAGACTGAAAGCTTGGAAGTCTCCTGAACTTGTGCTAAGAATAAACAAAAATTAAAAAGCAATGTAAACTAAAGCACTGTAAGCATTCATTTCAAAATGACAGGAGCCACAAAGCTCTGCGGCTCTACTTCATAATGAGATCGCAGATTAGCCCCTAAAGTCATCCCACTTATCCTAGAAACTTCAAGGCAGATCTTCACCACTTATTCTAAAATGAGTACCCAGCTGATGCAGTGTATGTATGAACACAGTAAAGCACTGTCTGTAGATTTATTATGTCTTGCAGTTCTGGAATTAAGTGCTTATGATGGGATTAAATTATAATGTGAAATTATTTGCACACCAATATTCAGTATCATTCTATAAATTACAAACAGATAAATCTGTAATATCTTAATCTAAAATGAACCCTTATGCTCAGAAGATATCTAAGATTTCCAGCTTCCCCAGTTTCATATTTGGAAAATTCAGAAGTGAATGTTGTTTAAGCAACATTAAAATAACCTCCCTGGGCGAACAAGAGAAAAAGGCGAACTTTTATGGCACTCTATTTTATAAGAAGTGCTGGGTGCCTGTATTTAGTTCATGTGCACGAGTTGTAAGTAATTAAAACAACGTGAAAGGTGCACAGTAGCAGTCATCATGGACACACATGCCATGGTCTCATTTCCTCAACATCCTTTGCAGGAGAAGACAAACTACACAGCATGTGGTGGAAAATCCTCAATAGCTCATTACCTTTTGTTTTAAACTGCGTGGGTTTCATATTCTGAACGTGACATTGATAGCTGCATTCAGGGAAGGAGCATGTTGTCGGTGTACGTTCAGTTGGCTCCATGTTCAGTTTGAGGGTGGTTGCACCATGTGCAGGACTACCCACAGTGACTTCATCCATAGATATGGCTATAAAAGTCACACCACACTTTCTTGTTTTGGGAAGAAAAAATGTCTGGGTGATGGAAAAATGATCAGGAATAGGAAGTGCCTTGAGTCTAATGGTCTGCTTTCTTCAACTGCTCACATCCTTCTTCATAAATGTTTTACAACGCCTTCTTCTTCCCTCTCCCATTTCTGAATTCCAATATTTTCCGTTAATTTAGGAAAGAACCTACAGTCCAAAAGTATACATTGAAGTTGTTTCTCTAAGGATGTGGCATGGAAAAAAGTGTGTTACCTTCTAAATGTCCATTAATTTTCAAACTACTGTTGATTTTAAACAGTGGTCTAAAGAACTAGCGATGATTTTAGATATTCTTTACAGGATGGATTATTGTATTTCCATATACTTGTTTCCAGTGTTACTTTAATTCCCTGAATCCTACAGTCCTAAGTGTGTTTAAAGTACCACACTTCTGTGTTTGCATTTTTGTGTTTCTGTTTATATACATATATAAGCTCACAGTTACCATACCCAGGTTACTCATACACCTCGAGTTATAAAATGAGAGTGCAGCATAACTCCATATTGTTTTGTCTTCACAAATTAAATTGAAAAAGGCAAAATATATGGAACTCTCAAATTCAAACAGCCATGCCAGCAACCACATTTTCACATTTGGCCAGTGCCTGATGACTTGAGTGGTAAGGTCACTGCAGACTATAATTTGTTTAATTTGATTAGAAGAGAGACCAGATCCTCAAAAGTGATGGCCCTTCATCCAGTGTGAAGTAAAGTAAAGGTCTTTGCTGGATCGAGGCTAAGGTACTTACCACTTTGCAGAGCTGATGCCAGAAATTAAGAAGAGAATAACCAACCACATCACAGCCATTGGTGTTGCTCCATTAAAAATAAACGTGTAACTTTGCTTTTGTGCCTTGCCAGCTTGAAATGCTGAAAGTAATTTTCCTTGTTTGGAGAAAATACAGAATGAGTGCAAGTGAGTGTCGTGAGTGCCAATGCCATGCAGATCCACCAGTGTGCCACAGTCCCTTACAAATGTACAGCTTTTCAATGGGTGTGAAAATAGCTCAATATTCATGTTCTACCTTTTTTTATCTGCTTGAACTCCTAGTAGAAGAATTAGAAATGGTTTATGACAACTTATTATACGCAGCCCTTCTAGAAAAGTTCTTTAGTAGTGGTGATTTGCACCAGTTTTGATACAAGTCCAAGAAGCAACTAGGAAAATGCTGTTATTCCCCCATACCAGTCTTAGCACTAGCCCTAGCAAGCATTTGAAGTTATTTTCCAAAGCTTTTACAAAACATTTTGATAAATAATTGTATTCAAATTAAGTACTGTATGGTGTCTTTTTTTTTTTTCCCTTAAATTAATTTAAGTGTATGGAGATTATCGTACAGACATACATTTTCAGAGATGGTGCAAAAGTAAAAAATATTTTTACTTTTGACTGGACTGAATATATGGTGTACCTGAGAGTTTGCTGCTAGGCAAACGTCAAACTATGAATCTCAAATATTTTCTGATAAATAAAAGGCTGCCATTAATGCTAAAAAAAGGTGTATTCCACAGCACATTTCTTTATCCAGCAGAGGCTGTTGGAGAGAGATAAATGGAATTCCATCCAAGGCCATCTGAGTGTTAATAAAGTAAAACTGAACATGCATAGTGCTATTAAAAACACTCTTAAGTGCTAAATAAAAAATTCTGTCACAGTGAGCCCATAACTTCACCTCTTGGGATTGATCACATCCTTTGGCTTAAAATATGAAGTGAGCCTTAATGAGGAATTGAAATTAGCTTGGAAATTTTTAGTAATTCTTACTTCTTTGAACTTAGGAAAAAGAGTAATTCATTTGCTAGTTCAGGAAGTAAGGCAAGAATACGTGCTGTTGGAATACTTTAATAGTCCTTAACTTGCCAACACTAGATGGCAAGAGACATATTCTATTTAATGTTAAGAAAATAATATGTGAATTTACCAATATGTGTATCAACTCCAGATTTCAAGAGTGTTGAATGGGTTATTTTCCAGAGCTAGATAAATTTTAATTCCACAGAGCTGAAGTGTTAGAAATTAGCTGCATGATGTATGAACCCAAATAATAGTGTTCCTGACGCAGGAAAAAGTGATGGAAATTAAACATCTAGTTATGCACAATGTGTCTTCACAATGTGCTGCATGCACCGCATGTGTTAGAATTTCTTCTCAGTTCTTTTTTTAATCTTTTATTCATAGCATTGCAGGTGATGAAAAATTTATGCCTTGAGTCTGGCATTGAAATTAAATGCAAAATGAAAACAGAAGCAGTTTATACTGACAGCTTAAATATCTTTATCTAGCATACGGTTGCACTATAAAAATCACTGGGTGACTTTTAAAATCTCCCACATGCAAAAATGGAAACATTGCACAATAAAGGATGAAGTTAGGTCTCTCTGTATATTAGCAGAAAAGTTTCCATTCCTTATTTTTCACTACTAATTTTTCAGATTTATCTCAGAACGTCAGATGAGTGTGAATACAGATTCCTACACAGTCCAGCTACTGGCACTATTACGTGATGTAGAGAAAACAACTGGGGTTTGCATTACATTTTATGAAGACTATTCCTATACTTGCCTTATTTTAAATTGAATGAAAGGCATACATTTTGTACTTGCATGCTGCTGGAGTAACAGGTTAATTATTCAGGTGAATCAGTTCGTGAATTGTGGCGGTCATAGTGCATGCATTCTGCAATAAGAGTAGGATTACTAAGAACCATAAGTATATTTTTACAGTGGCAATCCATATAACATGTACTTATAAAATAGTTTTTTTAAAAGCAATTTTTATCATAGTAACTTTAGCTATAAAAGACTATATTTAAAATGCTGTTTTATTTCAAGTCATTCAATCACTTTTTGAGACATATACCTGCATTGGGATTTTTATTGTGTTTGTTTTTGTTGTTGTTGCTTTTACCATTTATGTAATGCCAAGTCACTAATTATAATTTTAAAATTAAAATTAATATCAAGAAAATAATTGATATGAACTTTTGTGAGTAATGCATTATTGTGCATCATGAGAATGATGTACTGATAATTAAGTATTTTAATAACTGAAATGTGAAACATACAAGTCTTTTTGCAGTCACATAGAGTACTAATGGTAAATTAACAATTACATTTTCATATCTAGAAGCCTGTTCTCCAGTGCTTACCAGTTTTACATCCAGTTTCTGATTTGTGGCTTCTTACAATGCCTTATATAAATGTTAGTGTGTATAATTATGCAGATAATTTTATACAATATTAATTGTGCTAAGAGTGTACTGAAAGTCTGTTTAATTCAGTAATTCATTTGCATTTTAATGATTCTAGCAGCATAAGGTTACAGAGTAAAATTGAAACATCTCGATGACTGTTGCTGCAGTGTGAAAAGAGTTGAAGCTCTTATTTTGTGCTCTTAAATGTATTAAATATATCATTGGGAGAATTCACATTTAGAAACGTTGGAGTTATCAAAATCACCTGCAGTATATCTTAAAGTCCATTATACAACAAAGGATATTTAAAACATTTTGGAATTTGGTATCTGTGGCATTAGATTGCTGATTTTAATATGTTCACTACCAGCATTAAGCACTTGGGCAGATAATTCCGGTGGTGATGGTAGACTGAATATACCAAATGCAGTTGAGGAAAGGCACTGAGATACCCTTTCACTGGGAGGAAGGAATGTGAGAAACAAATACTTTTAAAAAAATTTTTAATCAGATCTTTTAAAGACATAAGATACAGTCTGGGGTTTTTTTTATACTAGAGAAGTCAATGTGCTAGCTTTCAGGAAAATACAGGGAATAACATATTCAGTTGATCTGTATCAATAGATTTTAAGTTAGCTGTGTAACATGTCTCTCATTTCCTCTATCATATACAGATTTAATATCAGCAAAAATTGTTTGCTTCTTTCTTCCTAATTCCTGAAGCAATGTAAAAGCCTGGAGAGGTTTGAAGTGACAGGATTACAAGCAGTCTTTTGCATACATGGCCTTTAGGGATGAGCGGCTACCTTGCATCTAATAAACAAGAAAGTGAATTCGTTGAATAATGAATTAAGTGGCATAAGTTGTGATAACAAGGAGCAAATGTAACTTCAGACGAATGGTATTTGCTTTGTGTGGGGTTATCTGAGAGGGCTGATGCTTCGCCAAGGGATATCGAAAAAAAGACTCATTATATTAAGATGTTCTTTCACGGAACACAGCCTAAAATGATCTTGCTTTTTTTTTTTTTTTTTTCGTTTGCTGAGCTCCTTTGTGTGCCTCTATCAAACCAACTGTCTCCACCAGGGGGATAACTGGGATTCTTTTAGTTTTGTTTATAATGAAAATTCCTAGTGAGTTTTAGATGGGTCGCCCAGCAATTAAATAGAGATGTCTATTTGGTTGATCCATATTAAGGTCAGCAGCTGGTTATGGAATAAAAGCTCACAGTGCCCCACTTGCACAGTTCTGAACCAAATTAAATTATTAATCAACTCTTTGCTTCAATGTAGCTTCACAGGAATCCCTAACCTGCCAAACTGAATAAAGCAGAACTACTACTTTACATTTTCATTATGATGAATTATATTTTAAATTGCAAATACATTCCCATTTAGTTCACACAGAATATCACATTCGATATCTTGACTTTTTTCAGGCAGGTAGTGTTTATGTTTATTTCGTTAATTCTGGTTATTAAATGGACCTGGGAACTCATGGGCATAGAGTTACTGTAAATAAAGTTTTGAAACAGTCAGAATATGAGAGTCTGAAAGAACTGAAAAAAAATGTTTGTTTTCTTCAACTGCTATTTTTTAAATTGGGAAGGATTTTATGTGTTGAAATGAGCTATAAGTTAATTCACAATTAAACACAATTATCTTTGTTGTGGCAATGAGGAAGCAGGTCTCTTACCTTTTCTGTCACTATATATTGATTTCAATTTTGTGTTATTTAATTAGTTAAAGCTCATGAGCATAATGTGGAGAGTACACTTTCAGCTAATTATTACTGTATGTAGAGAGCTATTTTTTTCTTTTAACAGTTACACTTCTTAATTTGTAAAGAGCAACAGCTGAGATGAATCAGACTCTGCATTATTGTTAATTCTAGTCCAATGAGGAAGATTATAACCTGAATTACTCTTGGTGAAATAATGGCAGGAAATATCCAGCTATGTGCTGTTTTCATTATTTTTTAATTAAGTTTTTAAAGATACCTAGTGCCAGTACACAACTGATTAAGTGGTCTTGCTGTGAGATCCTGTGGCTTTTAAAAATATATGTATTGATATGTACTGCCTCTAGGAATACAGAAGCAGGTCTAGGTTTTAATTTCAATAGAATGAGGTTTCAGGCTTTAATGTCACATTAAATAGAGCATGGTACTTGTTGAGAATGTGACCTGGGAAAGAGATAATCCAAAGGGTTTGTTGTCTAAATTGTACCTTGAAGTTCGGTCAGCTATTCTAATGATTCTGCATGGTGGCTTACATTGATGGTGGGTATAGCCCAGTTCCATCAATGCTACCATGAGAGCAGGGTTAGTCCTATTGCACCTATGCATGAGTTACGTACCACTGAAGTAATCACAAAACTAATAAAATATTGCAGTTTATACCTAAATCAGGTATTGACAGCTGTTTCTTATGCCGTGGATCTCCAAGTGTAGAAGATCCTTTCATCACAAAATGGTTTGGAGGACACTTTCAAATAAACTTGTTATTCAGCTCTTGGATGACAAGTGTTAAACTTGCTTGGTGTTGATGAGGTTGGGATTTTTTCTATTTTTTTTTCTTCAAGTTAGTCAAGTCCAGAGAAGAATCATGACCAAGTTAAATGCATAGTCGGTACAGTGTCAGATGAAGTGCAAAGTAAAGGAGGAGAAAAATGTGAAGAATTCATACACTTCCCTCAATTCTTACTGTATTAGCAATATTAATTTACAAAAAGAATGGAAATTTCAGTTAAAAGTGAGGTTGCTGTCAAAAAGAAATTAGGGTATGTAAAAAGAATAGGCTAGAGAATAATGGAAAAATATCATTACAGAAGCTCTGTCTCATTTCAAATGTTATTTCCCATGGTGGATACCCTTCTCACGATGGATGTGGCAGGCTGGGGAGAGCTCAGAAAGAGTGGTGCAAGGTTAGAAAGTTAGTATTGTACCTGAAAATAGTGTTTCATCACACTTGAAATATGTGTGTAAGTAATGTCTAAAGGTTATACTCAGAGCTTCTGTTTTCACTATTAGAAAAGAACACAAAAGAAATGGAAAGATGGCAAATTCATAACTGGTATAAAATATATTTTCATACAACATAAAACTAGCCTGAAGGTAATTGCCACACAATGGTTTTAGTTTTTTTAAGTTAGGTCTTGGAAGGAGATCAAGGTTTTTATTTCAGAACCATGCATTTTAATAGGTAGTGGTAAGGAAGGCACAAACCAGAGAGATAAAAAGTGGCCTTGCACTTGTCTAAGTGGTTGTGATTGGAAGAAGCTTTTTGTGGGAAGGGATGTCAACATCTTACATTTAGCTTCGTGTGCCTTCCTTCCAGATTTTCCTTTTTAAAATGTTTCTGGGAAAATTTTTGCAGAAGAAACTTCTCTTTCTTAAATCTTTTAAGTTATGTTCGTGCACAGAGTAGAGTTTGCACCATGAATCAATGTTAGGTAGATAGATCAAATAATCAGCTACCTAAACTTTAAAATGTTAATACATAAATAGTTATAAATGTAATATGACTAAACTCAATGTGACTGCTTTTTGTCAGCTATTGAGGAGAAAGTTCAGTGCATGTAGAGTAAAAGATTTTGAGTTTTTATATATTTGTTTAAGTGCCTGCTTCCTAAGAATGACTACATGGTGGCAGTGGTGAGAAAATATGACACTGCTGATTTCTGTGATGTATTTGGAACTTTTCTCAGCTATGAGTACTACAATACATAAAACCTAGCATAACCTGTATGATTCCAAAAGAACCTTAGAAGTCTGTAATGATTGTATTTCACAGAATCACAGAATCACAGAATGTTAGAGATTGGAAGGGACCTCGAAAGATCATCTAGTCCAATCCCCCTGCCGGAGCAGGACACCTAGATCAGATCACACAAGAACGCATCCAGGCGGGCTTTGAATGTCTCCAGAGAAGGAGACTCCACAACCTCTCTGGGCAGCCTGTTCCAGTGCTCTGTCACCCTCACTGTAAAGAAGTTTTTCCTCATACTCAAGCGGAACCTCCTATGTTCCAGCTTGAACCCATTGCCCCTTGTCCTATCACTAGATGTCACAGAGAAGAGCCTGGCTCCATCCTCCTGACACTCACCCTTCACGTATTTTCACTAAAATATCATGCTTTCCAGGGATAAGATTTTGGATTGTTTTTTAATGAGAATAAATAGAAGGGTCCAGGCAGAATCAGAGTTTCCAAACAGTAGATTTATCAAAACCAGGGGTGCTGAGAAATTAAATGTATTTCTTTTCTCACACATAAAATTACTACAGCACATAGTCTTTCTGATCCATAATAATCTTTATGTAGATAATTTTTGTCAACACTAAGAACTAGAACTGTTGTTTTTCCAAACCAGAAGATTTTGAAGCATTTTCAAGCACAGTTCAGCATAGAGCATCTCTGAGCTGATCTTTGCATGGCTCCTGTTCCATTTTGACTTAAATGGAAATGTTTCATTTGGTTCATTTTAGCAATGTTGCACTTCAGTCTCCTGGTCACTAACGCAAAGATTCATATTCAGCATAAAAATCTTCCCCATCAGAAATAATGAGAGATATGAGGCATTCAATCCACAGTCCATCTAAGGTGTAGGTGCAGCTCAAATAAGCTTACATTATTGCTGAATTGAGGAAAGATGAAACAGTTGGCTTTAATCAAAATAATAGGCATAAATGGGAAAACTTTTTTCTAGTTCTGTTCTTCACTTTTAAAGCAAGAAATTTCAGTGAAAAAACATTTCCCATGAAGGACTTAACTTTTGCTTAAACAACATTTTCCATCAAGAAATGCTTTCAACAGAAACTATGAAGTTCCATGTCAGCTCTACTCGTTAATGATGGTTAATGTTATCAGTGTTTTTCATTTTGATCAATGATTGCAATTTTAAACTTGCTGTTCATTTCAGTTATATTTTTTTGAGTAGCTCTTTGTGACATTTTGAGAGAAATTTGGAATGTTTCCACGATTAAAAGTGTAACTGTTATCAAAAGTAGACAGATCTTGTATTACTGAATACCCGTAGGTGCATTCTGAAAGCAAGTTACTCATAACGATGATGTTATCTCAGACACTTCATTCTCAAAAAGTTAGTACTAATTAGAAAGACTGATATTTGTTTCCCCTCTTGGCCAAGAAAACAGCTCAAAATAAACCATTTAAAGTCAAGAGCATGAGTAGGAGAAAGCAGACCTTCCTACTGAGTTTGATGAAGATGCGGTTCCGGAGACTCGTGACTCTGACTCAATGCAACCCATAGTATTAATAGCCATGTGGGCTCCTGATTAAAAGAACCCAACATTTCCAATACCCAGAAGGAAATCTTTGTCTTCTTTCTTTAAGTAGACTTTCCTCTGCATTAAAAGAGAAATTTTGCTTACCACCATTACTCTAAAACATACCTCGACTTGTGATAAAAGTGCTGTGATCTCTTGATCAGTTTGATCTTTAAAAAGTAATTTCCAGTGCATGTATCTCATTATTACTGCAATTGTGAATGTCAGTTGGGGGTCTTGGTTTTATCATTTATAACAGCCAGTTTATAAGGTCCACTGCTCTGTCTATGCCCCCTCCCAGATTCTTGTGCACCAGCACACTAGCAAATCATGGGAAGCTGAAAAATCCTTGATTTCTTAACAACAGCTAGAAACATCCATATGTTGTCAACACTCTTCTTATACCAAATCCTATATGAAGTCCAAAATACAGCAATAATCATTTGTAATAAAATAATAGTTTGTAATAAAAATAGTAATAATATCAAGCAGTAGTATAATGTCTATACACTGTAACATCTTTCAGTTTGGGAACTGTCAGCATTTTATCATTTTTTTAACATCAACACCACTTCTTTATAGATAATTAATTTAATTCTTTGAAGAGGCTAGTTCTTAACTAAAAGCTATGGAAAGATAATATAATTTGCCACAACTGAGTTTTGCTAAGTTTTTGAAAATGAGATAATGAAAGTTCCTAAGAATTCTGAAAATATTCTTTAGCAGTATCCCAGCCTTTTTAGTTCTGCAGGTAGGTTTGGGATTACATCAGCTTTCTGTTTCAGGTTCAGGAAATAAACAGCACAAATGCTCTCCTTTATTTTTGCCTAATCTTACTTAAAATGTCAAAATATGATTTTGCAGTATCTAACTAGATTATCTCAAATACTACTTGATAATGTGCATGCTAGATTTTAGGCAATTCTTTTTAATTTTATGGCTATTATGAAGTGTGCTGTAACTTATCTTACATTTTGACAATGCATGGAAGAAACCATCAAGCAAGATGTGCTTTATTTATTGGATGTTAATCTGCTCTGATTACATATTTACCTCTTGCATGTTTTCATGCTACAAAGGAAACTCCAGCATCCTTCTCACCCAGGAGTCCCTGCCACTGCAGGCACCTCTCAATTCTGCCTGTTCTTCCATAGCAGAAACACAATAGTGACGGACTTACTCTCATCCCTTAATTTTAGTTTAACTATTTTTTCTGAATTGAAGAATAAAAGCTAAACAGATATAGCCATTTTGTTGCTCGTTATTCACATCTAGGTAATTCTTAATGAGCAGCAATCTTTATTACAATTAGGTATTAAAAGAAACAATGAACTCTTAGCCAAGTCAGGTATGTGCCTTTCTTTGCAGAAAAACAGAACAAGATCAGAATTGAAAGATGCTTGCCATAGGAAACCATGTTAGGAAGTTATAGGAGTGATGTTGACTAGTGCAATTTTACCTTTAAAGAATGTTAAAACTCGGCTGGTGTTTCAATAGATTGGTAATGTCAGCGTTATTATTCTCCTAATTTTCTCATACGACAGACAGTAATAAAACATTTGGGGTTTTTTTGTTGGAAATCCAGTGGATACTGAGTGAAAAAATTAGGCACTTTTCAAGTATTCAGATAGGCCTAGTGGTCATATTCAATATCTTTTTAGGCAAACAAATAAATACACTGCATCTTAAAATCAAGACAGAGAAACTCATATTAAAACGAAAATTATTCTCTGACATATCCCAAGTGGAGAAGCAGTGTTTCTGCTGCAATTTTCTTTCCTTTGTAATGATTGATTTCTGTCACTAGTTTTTAAAACCTTTGACATGAAGCAACCTATTTCTTCTGTTTAATTTTTTTTGTATCTTTTATAATAATAGTTGCTCTCACCAATCACGGGGGAAAAAAAAATGATTCCTTAATTTGCTAGAGAACAGAACGGTTTTGTCAAGAATGAAGTCACGGGTAGGTTTATATTGTTTCCTGGTTGGAACTGGTAAAGTCTCCCTAAAAGATGTCTGAGATCACTTTACACTTTCACTTTGAACTGATCAAGAGAGTTAAATCAGACATGGACCTGACACTAATTTCACAAAAAAATTCACAAATCACAGTGAGCATATTTCTGAGAGAAGAACAAGAAATATTAGAATATATATATTTATCAATTCTGACAGTACAGCCTTAGAGTTATTAAAAGTCAAAGAATTGAGCAGATGTCGAGCAATGCTGAATTACACAGTCTGAATAACTTTTATAACTAGCAGATCCAGTGCAATCTTTTCTTGACTGTTAAATGTCTGTCAATAAATCTTGATGCTTAATATCAACAGAGCCAGCTGTGTACAGTTCATGCTTAATAGAAATGGAAAAAAAAAATGAAGATTAACATATATCAGGTAAATCTCACTGCTTTACTGAAATTAGATTATGTATAATGGGTTTCATAGTATTTTTAGTGAATATTCAGAGAGATCAGCAGTGGGTCAAGCATGTTTGGGAAATGACTGCAAAATACCCTTGCTAATTTCTGTCTCTTCTTTTTTGCAAATGACAACCTATCGAGAGGAAGAATAGAAATTATTTTATTAACCTTATAGAATTCTTGACCATGTTTTGACTTTTTGTGAATTTCAATGGTTGATGTAGGAATGTGTGGATATAATTTTTTTAGTCTGTTGAACTGTTAAACAGTGCAAGTTTTGTCCAAGATTTTGTGAATCATCTGCTTTCTTGACAGTATTTTGTACATACTGGGAAATACTGGCAACTTCTAACCTGCATTTTCAAGTCCAGAACATGATACTTAAAGATATGTGCCTACGTAGGAATTTAAACAGGGCAGCAGATAAGTTTCCAAAATAAGTGTAAAATACATAAAATATAAAAGCTCTTACTGCAGTGTAGAATGGAAGAGTTTGGCTTATGCTAAGCTCTTGATGTCTGCTGCTGTGATTGCAAGGATCCAGACATGAGTGATGATTAGCTGAAATAGTTTAGAAGAGTCATTTCTGATAGTATTTCTGTAGGCAGGGGGAAAAAAAAGGCAAATGAACCAGAAACCTCCGACAGGAATCCAAGACATGAGTCCATGGGTGCCAAGCTTTTGTCCCAAATTGGGTGCCATATTACTAACTTTTTATCTTAAAAGTACAAATGAAATCCCATGTATCTGTATGCTTTTCCAATAGTAGTAGGCAGACTTAAAGAGTTTGTCAAGCAAGGTTTCAAAGTTTAAAGCTTGGGAGTAAAATGAAAACTTAGACTTAATAGAAGCAGGATGTATTCCTCAAACCCTCTGTTCGAAGATTTATTTGATGCCTTATTAACTGATGCATAGAATGGATCAAACTAACACAGGCAACCACACTGAGAAGTTCATGTATTCAAGTAATTATTTTTGATGTATAAAACAAAACAATATTTTATATGTATTTAAGAATCAACTTACAGACAAAGCATTGGGCCATACAAGCAGTAAGTACAGAATTGCTGTGACTATCACCGGTGATAATGCATTAGTAGGCAAAGTAGGCAGATTAATTTACTTTATGGTAGGTAAGTGCATTCTTGGCTTGTAAAGGGAAATAATTTGCTCACTTAAGCCAGATATCTGACTTTTGATGGCAAATGTCACTGCCTGGATTTCCCTTTGACAGTTTGGCAACCCTGCACCCTTGTTATAGTATCCAGTTATTTGTCTTGTTTTCAGCCAGATTAATCCATTCTGTTTTGACAAGAAGACTGATGGGTAATTGATAACTGTGATAGACACAAACAGAAGAGTTGGATGCTGAATAATTCAGCACTTTTCAGTATCAATAAGAGAAGAGGTTGAAGAATTTGTGTCTCTATTTACACTCAAACTAAACTAAGTCAGCCCAGACATTTATGCTGCCAGTCTATCAGAAAACCAAACAGTGTACATTCGGTTTCCACCCAACAAAATGTTTTATAAGCTTGTAACAATATGTGTGAAGCTGCCAGATTAATAAATAGGTACAGCAGCCCATGCATGCTAATGTTATGTTGCAAGCAGTTTTGTTGACAAGTGCTAATACTTCTTTCATACTATCATCACAAGCAGCTAATACAACAGCCATTATTTGCTGGCTTTCCAAGCAAGACATGATGGATTGTGACCTTAATATGGGTTAGCCGAGTTTTGAAAGTTAAACAACTTGCAATAAATCATAGAATTATTACAATGCAGTTTAATTCGTTAAGGACTGTTTATTTCCTAAAAAGAGTGAAAAATTTCTGTTTCGGCACTTTTAATTTGCAAAGTGCATTTTCATTATGAATGGCAGTTTAATATTCTGCTCTTTTGTTATGCAAAATATGCAACACACAGGCATTCTATTAATTGGACAAAAATGCATCGCAAGCGTAAATTATCCTTTATATCATCACTTGTGAGCTTTTACATCTATTAAATGCATTAAATGGAACATAGTTAAAGGTTTTACAACTTGCAGGTTAGTTCTGAAACCCAAGTCAAGCATCAAGATGATTTTGATGACCTTTGTTTTTAGCAAAAAAAAATAAATTAAGTAGTAATAAATATATAGAACTATTTAAGTTGTATTACTCTTAAGAAATAGGTAGACTGATTCTATGGATTAGAAAGTCATAGAAATTGTAACGTTGTCTATATTATTATAATTCTTTTGTAAAAATGGGGGAGGGTGGTGTTTCTGCCTCCTTTGTTTTCATTCTCTAAATGAAAATGCCAACTATTGTAAAATTAATTTATACAGAGCGATTCAGTAGAAGCAGACATTGCAGTAGATTTCAACAATTTTGCAGCATTTGGAACTGCATTTGATACACTAATAGTAATGTTGGTCATAATGGGCGAAATGCATGTTAAAATAGCATAACTTTACAAACTCGAGAACCTGATGCTAGAAGGGCATGGTGCTTTAAAAGTCACTCATAATACAGCTTGTTGATGCTTTAATTTTGTTTAAATTAAAATCGCAGTAGATATGAAAGAGGCACCTCAGTGGTACTAATTATTTTTAAGAGAGAAACTAAAGGAATTAATTGACTGGCTATCCATTTTAGCAGAGAAATTAAAAAGGTGCCTGTCATACGAATTCAGCAAAATAGGCAGAATCTCTAGAATTACCTATAGTCTGGAATAATCTATTTCCAGTTAGCAATAAATGAACATGGTTCACAGCATGAAAAAGCAAGAAAGTTTTGGGCACTGCACTCTACAGAATACAGCTTTCTTCAATAATTTGTTTCTAGCCTAAAGTTCAAATTAGACAGTATTTATTCCTTATTCATATGTCTTACAAACTGCTAATAATTTTCAGTTGTGCAGTGACCTTCTTTTAAAAGGAGCAAGCCACATTATCTCAGAAGGTGTCTTAACCATTGATAAATGATCATGATTCCCTCATCTCCCACACCCACCACTTGGAATTAAGGTCTGGAATATGTGGGCTAATTAGCATAGAAGAAATGTTGAAGATCATTGTAAGTACTTGAGAATGCATGTTGCTAATGTAGAAAGTTGTGACTTCTCTTTGGCACAGTACTTAGTAAGGCAAGAATAACTTAAATAACAGACCTGTGGAAAAATAAGTAATCTCATGTAACAAACTATATATATAGTATAATCCACCAATGAAAAGTGAAGCACTTGGAGTGCTCACAGAATCATAGGGTAATTCAGGTTGGAAGGGACCTCTGGAGGTCAACTATGAGGTCAGACCAGGTTGTTCAGGGCTTTATCTAGCCTGGTCTTGAAAATCCCTATGGATGGAGGCTGCACATCCACTCTGCTTCTAATGACCACAGTATAGGATTACCAGTTGCTGTGAAAACTGAAGGGCATCTTGTAATTTTTGTTTCACCCAGACAGGTTATATACCATCCAATTTTGCTATAATAGAAAATACAATGCAATACTAAAAGGATTTCAAATACTACTAAAAGTCATAGTCCATCAATTTAGGTAAACAGCCAGTGAAAATATGGTACTCAGAATTTTATGCAGATTTCATATTCCTATTGTTTTTTCAGAACCATATAAAGTCTCGTCTTAGGATTATTACTGGAAAAAGTCTCAAATATATGAGAGACCACCATTCATCTACCCGCATGGAACTGAATTTATGTTATCAATCATCTGTTGGGGTTTTTTTTTGTTTGTTTTAAATGCAGCATTTTTATTATATTAAAGAGAACTGTTTCTATTCCACTTTATTGTGCTAACAAAACTGATCACTGGATCAGTTAATCATTGGATCCATCAGGTAAGCCCTTGCATTATTAACCATTTAGTATTATGAACAGATAACTCACACTGCAACATTCTTTTCCCAAAGAGTATTGTATGTGATTTTTCCTATGATGTATTGCAAGATACTTACACAAACCTACAGACGTTCTGGGAAGTGTTATTGGTCTCATTGATGAAGGCAGCAGCCATGGATGTGCCTTAGGATAGGCAGATGGGTTTGGCTCTATGTTTCCTTCACCTTTATGGCTAAGTGGGAGAGGGAAACCATATGGAGTAAATTTACTTGATGAACCATTTTTCTAGCTGGAAACTTACTACCCCTGACTGCTAGCAGCCAAGAGCCAACTGCTTTGGTAGATTTAAATATGAATCTTGTGAAGATGTTTGTTATGTTTGGTCACAACATTTGGACATGCCATCTAAGATTGCTGTGGCAAATAAAAAGTGGTGGTGGTTTGAGCAGGACTGAATTTTTCTGTCCAGCAAAATAATCTCAAATTATAATGAAAGGTGGTCCTAGAAAACATTGAGTATATTTATATTTATAAAACAAATGTTTAGTTATACACTTATTTCTGCCCTTGTCAAAATCCACTATTTTAATCTCTCACCTGTTTTATATTTAAACTGTCAGACGTACAGTTTTGAGCCCCAACTCTCTTTAAAATACTGCTCTTGTAGTCAACAGCCCCTAAGCACAGATTATGGCTTGTTATATTGTAAAAGGGACAAACCTGTGCCTGATTTCTCTCCCATATCCTTGCTTGTTCTTGAGTTGTAACCAAAACCTTTTGCCATCATTTTTCTGTTTCCCTGCCAAACCCATTTACCGTTGGACAACACCCACCTCTCAATTTCATGAGCATGCATTTGCCTCTTTGCAAGTTGTCAAGTGACTTGTCAAGCCTTAAAAAACACTTCTGGAGAGATATTCTCAGGTAGCTGAAAATTAGCAATAGCATTTCTACCTGTGGGTAGAAATGGTTGAGAACTTGTCTGGGTTCCACCATGGACTACTGAGCCTGTAAATCAGTACTCTTGACAATTAGCCCCAGAAAGCAGGGCTGAGAGTACTCTTGTGAGGCTTATTTACTGTGGATATTGCTAATCACATGTAATAATTTGTTGCGGGTCTGAACATGTGATTCTGTTGACATTTTTTTCACTAAGGAGACCACCACTGGCAGGGCCTGCTCCTTCCAAAATCTACTTCTCACACTGTTTTCTTGTTGCAACTCGTGTCAGTGCTGTGAGGCTTCCTCAAGAAACTGTCCTGGGTTTATCTCCTTGCAAAAACAAACAGGCAAGCCAACAAGCCAAACAGAAAATGAAACAGAAAACTGAATAAGACACAGAAAAAGATCAGGATTTTTCTTTATCACTGAGAGGCTTCATATCCCAAATGGTGAGGGGCAGTACAACAGTGTCAAATAGACAGTCTCTCCATTAAAAAAGATGTTAAGAGCTCCTCTATAAGCTTCTCTTGCCTTGAGTCTAGATTGCTTTGTTCTGGAAATTAAGTGTGCTGGCTTTATCAGTTTTAGTGATTTTTAAAGATCAGTTAGGACAAAACTTTCGGTGGACAAGTGGGAGTAAGGGAAAAGGAGACAATGCTAAACAGAAATGCTAAACTTCAGCCTAGTGCCATAACGAATAGCAGGGAACAACCACCTCTTACATACCTGGGGTTTGTTAACCCGCTGGTGATGATGATTGCCTAGCCTCCAGCAGTACTCACTGTGGCCAGGTCTTTGGTTGCAGAACTTTCTTTCCAGGCAGGATCTAATACGAGCAACAGGAGCTGATAGCAACAGTTCAGGGAGGTCTCATCTTGGAGCCTCGTACTTTCGAAACATCTGGCATTGCTTCTTTGTTTTGGTTCATCGGTGACAGAGGCCTTTTTGTTCATTTTCTTATCACAGTATGTGATTCTGATGAGGAACATAGACATTCCTAGGAATGATAAGGAATGTTCCTTCTGATAAGGAACATAGACAGGGATGTGGATGCCCCATCCCTGGAGGTGTTCAAGGCCAGGCTGGATGAGGCTTTGAGCAACCTGGGCTAGTGGGAGGTGTCCCTGCCCATGGCAGGGGGGTGGAACTGGATGATCTCTAAGGTCCCTTCCAACCCAAACCATTCTGTAATTCTATGATTCTATGATTTCTAGAGGCTGCTCAAGTCCAGAGCCTCTGAGGGCCTCTGAGAGGCTAAACATGAGGCAATGACATATACAGCACTGTAATGAGTTTCAGATGCTAAATAGATAAGAATGGGCTATGATGTTAAAGCAAACTCTATGAAATTATTTTTTTTCCTTTTCCTGCAGTAGCTGATCTCCAGTAATAAAAGAAGCCAAACAACTTTGTTTAAAATCTGCTGCTTATATAAAGCATTTTGTTGGAAAGCTATGTTACTGGGAATCTTTCGCTGGAAAAAGCCTAAGACAAGATTTTTGCAGGCTGGAAGAAAACAGTGAGGCTCTGCAGCTCACAGAAAGTAGCAGATAACTACCGAGTCCTCTTATTTGGGTACCATAAAGAGCTACTCTACAAAGCTGCTAAAACCAAACTAGATTTTTCTAGGGATTTAGGGACAGATTTGAAGGCAGGCACATACATCATTTGTGTGTGCAGAATTGTGGAGGAATACTTCTGAAATAGGATATGGGATTTACAAGCCCTGGCTTTTGTCTGTGCTTCAGAATTGTGAGGAAAATGCTATAATGATACTACCATGGTAATTTCTGAAGTTAGCTTTTTGTGTCTTTTGCTTTTATTATTTTTGAGTAGGTTCTGGTATGGGCCAAGAAATAACATGTTGGGTCTTTGTAACATCAAGTTGAAGTTTTAAATGGGTGTGCTTCAATGTGCCTTTTCTCAAAATGGAATTAACTGTATTTCTGCCACAAAAGAGCATTAAAAGTTCTGTTTACTCCAACAAAAAGATATGGTGAATTCTGTTCTGCAACATGTGCTCGTAGGACTTGGTAATATTTTTATATGCTAGATAACTCAGATGCATACAGCAACATAGGTTAAAACCAAGCACAGATTTACTTGAATTCTGGGACAAGAGATTGACTGTTTTTCTTAATATATTACCTATCTTGAAAATGTGTAGGACTGGCTTATCACTGTGCTTTATTGAGCAGCAATAAACAAACTCTGACAATGCAGGAGCTTTCTTACTAGATAACAATACAGACTGTTTTTCTTGAATATCTTTTGTTAATGTAGCACTTTGGTTTGTTGTATGTGCTTACAGGTGTGTATTTGTATGTGGTTGCATTGGTTTGGTCAATGAGACTATAAACATCATTAACACTTTCAGAAAACCAAGCCATGGCTCCTTGAATTCAGTTGTCAGGACACTGCACTAACAAGTTATTACAAGCAATGTTCCTATAATATCATCTTTACTGCGAAAAAAAATGGCTGAAAAAAATAGAAAAAAAATAGAAATAATTTTACATTGTACTAAAGTCACTGATTTCCTGTAGAAGTGCATCCATGTAATAAAGCTGTTCCATATGTTTCTGAAATTTGGACCTTCATTACTAATTTCATCTCCTTTGAGAGATATAGGTGAAATGAAATGTAAACCAAGCAGAAATATGATATGAAAAGTGCCTCACAGCGTGCTGCTTCTGTCTTTTGGAACTGATGTGATAAAATATTAAATCTGTAAAAAAATCAGTCAGAAAAGTTACTTTACTAAATACAATATGATAGAGTTGTGCAGCTTGTATCTTCTGCTTTATCTATCCATTTTTTAAACTGTTTTCAACAGAGTTGTTAGCTGTGGTCATGCATATTACACTGTTTGCAACATACACCCCAAAAATAACTTGCAGGAATGTAGCATGCCATTGGTTGTCAAAACAAGGTTATTAAATCAGTGCTTATTTTTATCTTTTGATATGGGGAGATCCTTATAAATTTAGAGTTGACTATGTGCAGCAAAAAAATTCAGCCAATAATTTATTACTAAAAACTATGGGACAGGGTGCCTGAAACTCTTGACTAGTTTTTATCAAATTTATCTGATGGATGTAGCCACGAAAAACAGGAGTATTTGTCTTGCACAGCAAGTGAAGAGCAGCAGCACTCATCAACTGAGCCAGCCAGCTGAAGGCATAATTTCAGTC
Source organism: Pterocles gutturalis (assembly GCF_000699245.1). NCBI lineage: Eukaryota > Metazoa > Chordata > Aves > Pterocliformes > Pteroclidae > Pterocles > Pterocles gutturalis. The sequence goes on from NW_010138977.1 coordinate 63,761, forward strand.
GATTCACCAGTTCATTCTTAAAGGTTGGTCAGAAGACAGTGGGGACACAACAGACATGGAAATATGTGCTCCTATACAGCAGCAAATAATTTTTATCTATGATTTTAGTATTATCAGAATCTTTACTGCTATACGAAGATTTTAATGCTATTTTAAGAAAGCAAAACATTCTTTTATTGCAAAAATTTGCATTGAGGAATATTTTATTTGTATCTTACATTTTAAAAGTGCCACGGCAAGAAATGGGCTTGATTTTGAAGAAGAATCGTTTTGAATAATTAACCATTAATTACTCTAATTAGAAGAAAATAATTATAGGTTGGACATAGCTGCTTCAAATGAGATGTATGGAGTTACTGACTATTGGAAAAATAATGCCACCTGATAGAAGCTGAAATAAATCTAAAAAAGAACTTTCCTTACAGTCAGGATTTAACTATGGCATTTTAAAATGTCTCCAATTTAAAACATGCAAATTTCTTCTAGACAGAATTATTAGTAGGACTATATTGCTGAATTACAAAATCCTCAGTGTAATAATTAAAGAAGGTAGTTTTATCCTTTAAAAGAGAGTTGTGTTTAACTCTTAATATCTGAGCTCCTGCTCTGAACTACTGAGAATACTGTAGGTACCTCTTCAAATCATAAAGGTATTTTTATGAATAAATGTTATAACACTATTTAAAATATATGTTTGTGTTATATAGAGAGAGACGTATATATCAACAACCTGGTTTTCTTCAGTTTCAGATGTAAGGGATTTAGCATCCATGCACCATACATTTTATTACATTGAGAAGAAAAATTCAATAGTTTCCTTTAAAAAGCACGCTTAGGAAAACACACATAGGTAGAATAGTCTAAGATTGCATACTTTTCTTCAAGGACTGTTTTGTTTCTTTGAAAATCACCTGAATACTGCAAGAAGAAATTCTTGCAATTTAATTTTTTTAGCTACTTATTCATAATTATGTTTTTATTGTCTAAACACATATTTAGACCTTTCGGAACCTGAAATTTGCAATGAAAAGTCTTAAACGTTACAGTGAAATTATGGCTTTTGGTGGTTCTGCATATGCCATTCTCAATGTGATTAGTGCATGCATGTGAATAATCTACTGTACTTTGTTACTTCTTAATATCTCAAGAAGCAAGATTACCTTTTTAGCACAATGAAAGATTAACCAATCTTTTAACCAATTAATTAACCAATCAATTAACCAGATTAGCTGCATTGCATCCTCTCCAATGAATTTTACTGCCATATATTCACCATATGATATTGCTCATGCACAATATTAGCCTGTAATATGTTGCTGAAGTCCAAATATGGAAGCAAAAGTTCTCTTGAATATTTATCCTTATTTTAATTCATAGAATGATAGAATCATAGAATCATTAAGGTTGGAAGAGGCCTCAAGGATCATCGAGTCCAACTATCAACCCAACACCACCTAACTCATTAAACTATGTCCCTAAGCACCACATCTACACATTTCTTGAACACCTCCAGGGATGGTGACTCCACCACTTCCCTGGG
>NW_010138977.1:65549-69685 GCF_000699245.1 Pterocles gutturalis
TTGCCCTTCTCTGGACTCGCTCCAGCACCTCAATGTCCTTCTTGTGGTGAGGGGCCCAAAACTGAACACAGGATTCAAGGTGCGGCCTCACCAGTGCCGAGTACAGGGGCACAATCACTTCTCTAGTCCTGCTGGCCACACTATTTCTGATGCAGGCCAGGATGCCGTTGGCCTTCTTGGCCACCTGGGCGCACTGCTGCCTCATGTTCAGCCGGCTGTCGACCAGCACCCCCAGGTCCCTCTCTGCCGGGCAGCTTTCCAGCCACTCTCCCCCGAGCCTGTAGCGTTGCAGGGGGTTGTTGTGACCAAAGTGCAGGACCCGGCACTTGGCTTTATTGAACTTCATAAAATTGGCCTCAGCCCATCGCTCCAGCCTGTCCAGATCCCTCTGCAAAGCCTCCCTACCCTCAAGGAGATCAACACACAATTATATCATAACAACATCATGTAATTGTCATACCACTTCTACAAAAACCACTGATGTTTTGATGCTAATACAGTTTAATTTTTTTCCAGTTTAGTCTTCTCATTAATTTCTTGCCCTAAATAGCATGCTTTAGAAAAATGTAGTAGTGGCTTGTACCCAAAGGCAGGTGAATGAAACTTGCAACACGTGCAGTCAAATGCACAGAACCTTTGCTGTTAGAGAAGCTAAGATGATGGCATCCCTCTAGAACTTAGAGCCAAAAATTATTTCAGAGATTCACAAAAATATGGTTTTTGTGATAAAAATGTATTAATTAACTGAAACAATTTCAATGAGACTATCATATGCAGCTCTTCAGCAGTAGCTATTTCATTTTTTTCCTTCTTACCTTTTTATAACACAAGTCAGGGCACTAAAAATAAGCCAAGCAGAGATTGTTGAAGCGTTTAAACTGCTTCCTTATGAACATGGTGTCTGAACATCAGTTGCATTAGACTGCTGTCATGTTGGCCCACCCTTTTAAGTGTGAATAACAGTTTCTGTTGATTTTTTTTTCGGTTTTAGCTTCTAGATGCTTCTGAAAGGTTTGACTTTGAGCACGTGAGAAAATGATGTTGAGCATCTAACTACATAATGCAGGCCTTCCACAAGGTCACTTAGAATTTCTAAATTCTGTAATAATTTCTGAACATTTAGGCTGTTGGGTTTTTTTGGATTAAATTCGTTTATATATATCCTATTCTATTGTGGCAACTTCTTACCCAAATAGTATTTAGCCATGCTTTAACAGTTCTTTACCTAGATTGTTGGCATAAACAAACTTTCCTTCTAATGTGGATATCAACATCTTGTCATTTCATCTCAGTTGTTTAGAATTTTCATTCTTATTTGATCTAGAAGCCTGTAAACTATGAGCAACTTTAAGCAACTCTAAAAGTATTGTGAAGGTGTAAAGCGAAACTAAGAATGCTGTGGAAGAGTCATTCTCTTTATGAATAGTATAATCAGATCACTTTGGATAAGGTCTTCCACCTTTCCAGAGTGAATAAATCTGTCTATTCTAATTCTTTAGAAATACAACTTTAAAAAAGGAGTAAAAAAAAATATCTCCTTTTAGAATTTAATTGTCAAAATGTGCTTATAAAAAAAAAAGCAGTGAAAAAAATGGTGCATTTAATTATGATTTTAAATTATTGAAATTCCAGTGCACCTGTTTAATCAAAAGAAAATAATGTATGCGCAGTAAAGTATTTTTCTATTATGCTTCTGATAACAATAGCAGGGTATTAAGAAAATATAATAGGAAAAGTAATATCTAACATTTTGTTTTGTTATATCAAGAGGTAGAATAACTATTGTCGTTATATAATTTTCACTAAATTCCGCTATATTAAGCTATACATTTCCAATTCAGCTTCATCTGATTACCATCTAAAGCTAAATGCTCACCCAAATATACTTAGATATTTGGTACGTCCCTGGTATACTCTTAACAGAAATTTATTATCCTCAGATACAAACATCTGTACAGAGTATTGCAAAGGTCTTACCAAGACACATGAACCTTTTTGTGCATACAATACAGGAGAGCTTTAATTGCAGGACTTTCCTTCTTTTCATACAACTGCACCTTCCTTGAAGTGGAGAATGTGACGTATTATTTGGAGCAGACATGAGCATTCATAGTTGATGTCGATCACTGGAAGATGTTCTTTCAGAAAGGAAACCCCTGCATGGCGCTGAGTATTCTGCAAGAGTGCGTTAGTGGTGTCTCCAACTGGGAACTCAGTTTTGGTTTTAATCTCTGTCACAGTCTGGCAATATATTAAGTACGGTAGTGTTTATTAATCTCAAAGTACGTTGTATAAATATTTTCTTTAGTGTTTATGAAGCACTTGGAGAATGATGCCTGCAAAGGAAAAGCCTGAGAGAAAATTAATAATAATAATAATAATACAAGCTTTGAAGTGTGTAGTAAATTAGATATAATGGTGAATGAACCTTAATCATTAAAATTCATAGTTAACCTTAATTCCAGCATTTTCAAACTTTTAAGTATGTGGCTTTAAACCTTTTAACAATTTTTTTAAATCTGTGAGAGAATTTGTACACATCTCATTATGCCGCAGCATCATCTCGTAGGTAAGGGGGAAAAGCACGTCTCAATGAGTTAGCCTTTGGCAGGATGAACTGGAACCAGGACAGTGAATGTGCTGGACAGGCTGTTCAGAAAGTGTTTGTAAAACAGGAGAAGGATTTAGTTTCTCTTTATTATAACTTTTGTCTAGCAGTTTCTCTCTTTGTGTTGCGTACCTTGTGTTCAACAACTTCAGATTACTGAAATAGTTCAGTTGATATCTATATCAAAACATCTCTCTTTGTTATCTTTGGCTCTTTAATATAATTAAATTATACACATGTATATATCATGTGTTTCATCATGAATGAGAGGCATGCCACTGAGCCACTATATGTTAGGTGTTCCTAGGGCCAGATGTATATACCGTACCATATATGAAGTCCTTTCGCACACCTGGCATCCATTCACTGCACCACTTCTATGGCATACAAGGTCTTGGTAGGCTGTATGCTGCAAATGCTGTTTTAACAAAAATGGTAAATATTTTGTGATTGTATTTTAAAGATATAACATTTGCCTGAATTGCTGCATTTAGAAGAAAAAAAAATAAGCATTTCTATGGAATATCCCAAGTAATGTTTAAGTGCATCATTTACACTGTGATTTTCCCCTCAACAATTCCAAGTGCTCAGGTAGCAAAACTTGATCCCTTAATTGAGGCTTTGAATAGTCACCTTCTTTAAGCTACAGTTTAGGTGGCCATTGTTGAAAATACACATATAATTTTTAAAAGAACATCTCTAATTTTATCTAATGCATCCTGTCTGAACACAACTGAGTGCCTTTTTTAGTAAGATGAACAGGAGACATTTCTTTCTCTTTTCTTAATACCCCTACTGGTCAGGTCAATCTCTTATAAAAAATATTTCAAATGTAAAATAACATTGGATATGGTCTCAAGCCACATTATTTATATATGGCAGATTAGAACAGATAATTTTTGGCTTCTTTCAACTGTGATCCAGCTGTATCCATTATGGAGAACATCCTATCCATACCTTTGCCTATGTAGTTACAGCAGTTACCTTCTGACCTACAGTGTATTTGAATTTCAAAATCCAAATTAATACCATTTTTTTGAGGTATTTCATTCTCTTTTCTGTGGCCTAAGGAAAATGAAGTGATTTCTAAAAGCTGATGTTTTGTTACAGTGTTCATTCAGAGAGGTCAGCTACAACTTCTTGATAATTTCAGCAGAAAAATTCTAAGAAGTAATCTGCCACTTCGACATTTTTGCAGCCGTACTGACTCAGACATAGTTACATGTCTGAGAAACTTACAACTGTGAAAACAAATTTAAATCAGCTTTTTAATTTTTTAAGTATAATTTGTCTCTTTGCCTTAAAGATCTTGCCAAGGTCACTCTCCTCACTCACATTTTTGCACTCTGGCACTGTGATACGTTCTTTGCACATACCAATTGCAACCTTGCACTTACCAGTGGCATCAAAATCAGCGAATAAATGTCAGAACAGAAGAAGTCTTGACGGTAAAATAGAAGCTTCTCTAGCATTCATGGCTAATGCTCTAATCATCAGTGCAAAACATTGAAATAATTTGCTTTCCCTA
>NW_010138977.1:69742-70021 GCF_000699245.1 Pterocles gutturalis
ATCATCATCATGCTCCACGAAGGCTGGAAATGTTCCCTTTGAGCTCCCAGTCATTAGGGCAGCCCAAGTGGAGACAAGCCCATCGACAAGCCGGAATGGCAATAATTTATTTTCTATTGGTGGGTTGTGACAAATCATGTTTGGAGCAGCGGCTGCATACTGTGGCCCTACATGAAGAAAGACGGCGACGGCCCTCGATGAAGCTCTTCACAGCTCATTCAGTCCAAATGTAGCCACCTGGGAGGTGAATTGGTGCAACGTACCAGTGCAGGCATTCCT
>NW_010138977.1:70052-81280 GCF_000699245.1 Pterocles gutturalis
AATTAGATCACTTAGAGGTGAAGGAGATAGGGGTTCCTATGACGCATTAATCAATGATTGGGGAGAGCGGTCAAAATGTGAATTTCAAAATTAAGGAACACCAGAAGGATTAAAATCCAGCCAGGTCAGAAATTCAGGAATATAATTTCCAACACATAACTTCATGTATGGAAAAGAATTTGGAAGAACAAATAAGTGAAATATTAAGGGTGCTTTCACTAGGGGTAGATTTTTACAGATGTTAATTAGTGAAAGCAGCATGAGGATTTATTTAGGTGTGTGAACACCCCCTTCAACTTTCAGCTGACAGGTCAAATTAATTTATGTGCTTCCTACCAGGGCATAGCACAGTTCATCTCTTATTTAAATTTACTTTTGCTAAGGCCCACTGATGTGCTTAGCATCTGACATCTCATGCTGTTTCAGAATACAGGCAGATATTTTATTTTGCAGGATATGAAAAGCCTGCCCTATGTATTTTATCAACTCTATTTATATTTTATTCCATAGGAAAAAAATAATATTGAGGTCTGACTCTAAGGGTTTTGCATACATTTTACTCTACTTCTTTTTCTTAATATTATTTTTGTTTACTAAGAAGTTCTGCTGTCTGTATTTAAAGTCAGATATCCTCTTCAGCAGCAATCCTTGAATCCTCTGAAAGGAAGTATCCTGACCCAACCAGCTAAGAATCTCTTCAGATGTTGTGGGATTTTGCACTTTATTCTCCTATTGTCCATTGCCCTGGAGGGAGGAAAGAAGGAAGAAACAATCAGAGGGACAAAGTTCCTTTTATCTTCAGAAAAACTGTAGAGCAGACAGCTCTCCTTTCTGGCATGTTGCTACTTACTGCTCATATGCACATTACCATGGCACTGAAAAGTTGATGTTTAAGCCCTGATAAACATACAAAAAATTATTTGAGCTTATACAAGTAAGGATTGTGTATGGTAGGATATATAAATGACAGAATTAAGGTTTTCCTGTGTCACACTTCTTAAAAATTTTTCTATTTCATCTATTAAGACAATATTTTTAATTTATGACAATATTTAATTTATTTATTTATTATGGTGGTCTCAAATTTAATGAACAAATCCAGCAATCTAAATGTCTGCGAATTGTATTTATTTCTCTTCTAATCATCTTAAATTATTACTTACTTAAGAAAATGCAAAACAAAGGGGGCAGAACTAGAGTTAGTATGTCTTTTAGGTAATCTTGAATTTCCTGTCTGGATATTAGGTCAGAAGATTTGTGTAAAAAAATAAAAAAGTCAAGTGTGATGATGGTTTATTATCACAATGTGTGCAACAGAGGCGAATATATAACATTTACTGTGCCAGGTAATCTGTGAGAAGAGTTAATCATGTCAGTGTATTTTATATACTGTCAAGCTTCCTTTAAAGGGATATCTCCATCTCCTCTCCTCCTTTAAGTTAACTTTATCACACTGTGATCCATACGAGCACACTGAAAATACAATGGTAAGGTAAATAAAGGTAAAATGGTAAATAAAGGTAGAAAAATAACATTATCTTTCTATATACAGACATATTATGAAATAAAATATACATGGTTTGTTTATACTACTTAATAATTTTTGTATGTTTCCTCTCTATTTTCGTTGCAGATTTTTAGTGCAGCTAATCTAAGCATGAAAACACTGTACCCTGTATGCAACTTCAGCTCTATGCTTCCTGCATGTTGCATTAATATCGGAAATATAGTAATTAATTTTTCTAAATAATTCATTATACCAGGCACTTTAAAATTTTATTTTTATTTGGTATTATTTCATTCTCTAAGGTAACATGACAGGATAACTGTCTTGCATAAAAACCGAGATCATCACTCTTTTTCACTGCCTATGTTTGTGCTTAACCGAGCATTTATTTATTAGTTCTTAATGGTAAGGTCCACGAGGTTACTACACCTGAGAGAAAAATCTGTAAGACAGGCTTTCTAATTAATCACTGGGAGGGTTCAAGAAGGTCTTGTTATTTCTGTGTAGAGTAGAATTTATGTCGTCTGTTACAAGTGTTGATTGCTAAAACTGCAGCTGGTTTTTGTTTCTTCAGATCTGCAGTTCTTTTTGTGCTAATCACTCTGTTCTTATCACTCTGTTTGTAAACACACACATAAGGAGGTGTGCATACAGAGGGAGACAGTTCTAACTTGTTGCCTGTTTGCCCTCTGAGCAACTGGAAAAAATGACTGGTGAGAAAGAAAGGGAAAAGGAAAAATGAGAATATCAAGGGTGGGAATTTCAAACATGGACGGACTAGGGTGGGGGGGGGCGGAAATAACAAAGTAAATATCCCATGTGAAAGCAATCATCACAGTTTGCAAACAATGTAGAGTGAAAATCCTGCAAAATAATTCAAGATATCATAATCGCATTTTAGAAGACACTAAACTTCGGGCTACTGCAATCTTTCTGTGCCTTGTTTTCACAGTCTGTTAAATAGAGATACATTTCTCTATATAGCTGTTCTGAGAATATATAAAAAATTCAGCTATATGAGTTTCTTATGGCCCTGGAAATCTCCACAAAGAAAGCTGAAGAACTTTGTTGCCAATGCTCTTATACGGAAGCAGTTTTAAGTCCCTTGACTGGTTGACTGGATCCCCTTCTTCTGAGCTCCTCAGAGACGTATGGTTTTTCTTCCCATTTTCATAGATCAGTCTAGCTTTGTCCTTACCTATCTACAAACCTTCTTACTTTTCCGTGTTAGCATGTCACTCTTCTTCTGCCATCATGCTTTCCTCCTATGCCTCTCGAGCTCTATGAATTCAGCCTCTTTTGAATCACAGAATCATAGAATGTTTTGGGTTGGAAAGGACCTTAAAGATCATCAAGTTCCAAACCCCCTGCCACGGGCAGGGACACCCTCTACTAGACCAGGTTGCTCAAAGGCTAATCCAGCCTGGCCTTGAACACCTCCAGGGATGGGGCGTCCACAACTTCATTGTTGTGGGCAACCTGTTCCAGTGTCTCACCACCCTCACAGTGAAAAATTTCTTCCTAATGTCTAGTCTAAATTTTCCCTCTTTCAGCTTATACCCATTACCCCTTGTCCTCTCACTACACTCCCTGATAAAGGGTGCCTCCCCATCTCTCCTGTAGCCCCCTTCAGGTACTGGAAGGCTGCTATTAAGTCTCCTCGGAGCCTTCTCTTCTCCAGGCTGAACAATCCCAATTCTTTCAGCCTGTCCTCATAGGACTAAGTTCTTCTTTTTTACAAAAGGATGTCCTCCCCTCTTATGCAGATGATTTTTCCGCAGGGAGAAGTGGCAAGGAAGATTCTCCTTGTTTACACTTTGCTTCCTGAGGTTTCCCTTGTTTCATCAGATCATGGGAGGGAGCCTTCATACTCCTATCACCAAATGCCAATCAGGGCTTCCATACTGGATTTCTGCATCCTTAAACAAAGCTATGGCTCAAATGGCTGATGTTCATTTGAAATACATGGAGAAAAAGCAAACTTTGCCACATCTATGTTTTTAACTCATAGAAAATTCTTCCACAGCTGCATATTTTTTAATATGCTAGAACTGGGTTTACAATTTTAAAAAACAAATCTTTATATGCAGTTCAACAAAAATTGTAAATAGGTGGGGATAGCTGTATAGGGATGGTCAAACACTGGAGCAGGTTGCCCAAAGATGCTGTGGGCTCTCTGTCCTTGGAGGGGTTCAAGACACCACTGGACACAGACCTGAGCAACCTGATCTACTTATACCAGCTTTGAGTGGGGGGTTGGACTAGATGACCTCTCAAGTTCCCTTCCAACTTTTACAGTGAATAGCAATGGACGTGTGCTTAAGGACATGGTTTAGTGGGTTAAGTGGTGTTGGGTTGACGACTGGACTTGATGATCCTTGAGGTCTTTTCCAACCTTAATGATTCTATGCTTCTATAATAATGGAGAATGTTTGTGTATGGTATGGAGCAGCTTTAGCCTATGGAAGCTGGCTGAAGACCAGGGTCTTGTGAAACTGGTCTGGTCTTCAACATCAGACAATAAAGAGGTTTAGCAGACAATCTCACACCAGAAAGACTAGAAGGAGCAATGCTGGTAGTATGATTGAGAAAGCGCAATGCTGTTGATTAAACTAAGCAATGGTAAAGCCATTTGAGACCAGAATAGGAAGCCCAATGTAAATCCTAGGATTCTGGAAAGTGTATGCCATCTGGAAGAAGGGTACTTCGAGGCAGTCCCAACATGAGTACTGATGGGCCATACCAATGAACAAAAGCCCAGTTACCCAGTGCCTTGGCTGGCAAACAGGCACCTGTGTCTGAAACTAGTAAAATTTAGTGACTATGAGCTTGTATGAGTGGATGCTTGTGCTTCTGACTGGTTTTGACTAATAAGAACACAGGTCCTCTTCCCCATCTAATAGCATCAATTAAATCAGATCTAAGGTAATGTTAAACCTAACAGCCAATTTCCTCAATTGTTACATTGGGAAGTTACTATTTCCAGAAAAAAAATAAAATATTGTGTACTAGAATAATATTTGGCATGTGAAATTCCATGAAGGTTGATTATTTTATGGACAAGTTTGGGCTAAAGATGGCTGTAACATGCTAATCTTCACTTTTAACTAACAGGCTGAGCCCCCATCATTAAGCTGTAATTCTTACAAAAACTTCAATTAATCAGATTTTTCAACAGAACTTTTTTGTTTGATTTAAAGTACCATGTAGAATCGTTATAGAAACTTCATTTAAATATGGATTTAATTAGAAATGTTTTATAATTTTAATGAGTCTTAAAAGTCTTTTGATGAGCAGTCAGTGTAATTATGGTATTTTAAATGATTGGATAAATGCATACTTTATAATTTACCTTCCTCACAACTGTGTTTTCATGACAGTTATTTTTAACATGAAGAATTGTTTCATTTTGTGTCAGTTTTCCTCCTCTTCCTTCCACAAAATGCTTTATCTCTGAAATAAAATTAAATATGCATGATACTAGTAGTATTGGATAATATTGTAATAGCACAGTTAAAAAATCAATCTAAGAGAGGAAAATTATTTTGGTTTTGTTAGAGAAATTACTAAATTGATAATTTGTTATCCAGAAGTAAATTACAGACTAGCTCTGTCCTATATGTGTTGTCTCTTTTGTGTTTGAGGAAATTACCTGCAAAATTGCTGCAAGAAGACATGTTGCACTAGATATCGTGCTATCAGCAATCTGCTTCACCACCACAACATAAAGAAAGAGAGAGCCTCAGCAAATTTGGGAAAATAGGGAGGTTATAGAACTAGCAGTTAAAAGGGGGGGAAATGGGCTTTTTAATGCATCGTGTACTTTATCACACAACCTACATGAAGACCACTCGCTGTTACATACTGAGCCTTACAATTCATTGTTCTGAAAAAGTACACATTAGCTCCTGCATATCTAACACATTGCTGTTGTATTGCTTTTTTTGTGTGTATGTGTGTTTGGATATATATTTTATTAATGAAAACTGAGCACATAGTAAGTCTTTAAGTAAGTCTTTAGTATAGAATAGATAAGCCAATATTAGTGCAGCTAGCCTAAAGAAAGCAGCAAACAACAGTTTTACATATTGTTTCTCAGGTCTGCAATACCTCTCTGAAAATCAGTCAAATCTCTTCTGCTGCAGTGCTCCACATTTCCCCACAGCCCCCAGATCTTTGTATTTACTTACTGATCAGGGAAAAAAAATAATTGACAATAATGCAACACATGTCAATAACTCCCATGCCCTTTGATCTCCTGGCCATGATCGCTGGCCATGAGGTAGCCATGCCTGATCAGTGCAGAGCTTTAGTGTCTTGCCCAGCAAAGACTACAAAAGAAGGGTAATCATGTAATGATACTTGCTTGAAGTATTCGCCCACATCCAGCAAACTGAGCTAATAGGTCCTAGCTTTATACGGATCTCTGGTGGGTTTCCATCTTGCAGCATCAGCCAACAGTTCATACAATCTGTTTTGAGTCAGCAGTCCTAGGTTCAGAAATTATGAAAATGTATCCAGTTCTATTAAATGACTGTTCATTCAGCATCCATCCTTTGAGTGTAAGGAGGAACTTCACTTGCACTCATGCTTGGCAAGTAGCTACTTGTATATCATATATGTACTGTCATCTTCATATCTCATATGTGTACTGTCATATGGGAAGGCTGAAATCTTTCAATTATTGTCACAGTATATGTCTATTGGACTTTTCCTATGAGTATTTAAGGGTTTTTTTTTATTTTATTTTGAACATAATTTATTACATAGTCAAGTAGTCTGGTTCTCAGATTTCCACACAACTTTCCAGCAGGTGCTAATTCTATGTTGTCATGCACTGCTGTGTAATTTATTAGTACCAAATATAGATCTGGATTGGTTGCTACATTTTTTCTTTTTTTTTTTTTTTTTTTTTATGTTGAAGCACACTTACAATTTTTAATACAATTTTTTCCATGAGCCCATTTAATTGTGGCTCTCTTGGACTTACAATAATATGCTTAATTTTTTTTTTTCTGGTGAAAAATTGTCATATGTTTAAATGAAATTCTAGTCCATGACCTGTTGTTTCCATAGGTGGTTATGTCTGTCTAGCAAACACTGATTTTTACATGCTTAACATCTTTATAATGTTCAATCCCATTTTTGCATGTTGAAAATAGTAATCCAGAACCATCACATAAATTTTTGTGGCCTAAATGGATAAATCTGTGCTGATTTAGATTATTAATATAAAGCTTCTGTGAACATATTCAAGATTAGAATATCAGAATCTGATAATTTATTATTTTATTTTCTTTTATATGTTTTTTTAAAATGTATTTTTTTTGGTGAAAACAAGCTTTTAAAGAGTCTTAAAACCTTCTTAAACTTTTCTGGTAACTCCTTTTTTAATGTTATTATTTCATGCCACTTTCTGTGTGCATAGGTCTTGTTCTTTTTATCATCATGCCTTCTTTTTTTTGTGAATTCAGCTAGTTCCATGAAGCTGTAAAGTGCTGTCAGTCTTGAAATATTTCCATCCTTGAAATAACTGTATAATTTTCTTTTTCCATTTACTTCTTTCCATCTATTTAATACATTCCTCCACGATAAATACTCCTCTAAATCTCTGTTCTAAGGTTTACCTGTTTGTGATTCTTTCATTTATTAATCCTTTACATTCTCTTCAGATATTTTGCTGACCTTTAAGCCAGTGTCCAATTTTTAACACATTTAAATTACTTACTTAAGCACTTACCTATGCCAGTAATAGCCCAGTCTTGGGAGGTCTGTCTATTGAATAGATTCCACAAGGAAATTCTCTTATCCTTCACCTGTGGTGCTATATTGTGCAGGGAGTAGTTGCACCTTGTTTCTTTGCAAGTGTAAATATTAATTTATAATTTTTTCAATGTAGCTCCAATTGAAAATCTAGCAACTTTGCCAAAAAGAAGTGTGTTTCCATGTTTCTGCCTTTGTCTTTTTCCCATTCTGCAGTGTCACTGATCCTGTCACTTCCATTTTGGCTTGTCACAGCCACCAGTCCAAGTCACAGAATTTACAGCAACAGTCATATTTTATGAAACTATTTATGAACTATTTTATGAAAATATTTAAAGGCATTTTACACAGACTCCATAATATTTTTTTTTCTGGAGATACTTGCCCAATTTTAATCTCTTGTATGATACCTATACCTCCTGGTATTCTAATAGATTTTCTATGTGGATTTTAGGGTGTGCTGCTTTACAGTGAAAGAAATTTCAAGGCAGAGAATGAAATTCTACATAAATACTCTTTTTTCCTTATTATTCATCTAAGAGAGAGGTCAGAGTCTCTTCGATGGGAGAATATGTTTGTCTGTTTTCTGCAGTACCACAGTTGGGTTTTAAATGCTGGTGCTCTAGCGTGCATGCATCTGAGAAGCAGAGCAGGGATGTTAAAAGATTTATGGTGAGTGATGATGGAAGGTAGAAGAAGTAGGTGTGGCGTTTATTTAACCACGATTTGTATGAGCATAGGATAAAAATGAGCCAGAGCTGTAGTCATTTTGTGCTTGACCTCTCAGAGGTTCTTACGATCATAAAAATCTTAATGTGGCCATTACAAGCACTTCATCTCTTCCTCTGAAGTGGCTCAGTCGCTAAAAAACATCATAAGTATACAGAAAAAGTGTACTTTTACATGATGCCCACTTCTGTCTTCATGGTTCCAGCCATATCTGTGGCTGCTTCAGATAATTCAGAAACAGAAAAACTGCTGCCTCGGGTTGCAAGTGCCAGCTGCAGCAGACACTGTAGGTTTTATGATCCTAAGGCTCTTTGTAGTTTCTAAATCTATCATTCTTATTAGAAATACTGAATAATTAAAACCATTTCAATACATTTTCAACAATTTATTCTTTTAATATTTTATCTTAGAATAAAGTTCACAACATTCTCCACAAATATGTAGTAAGAATCCTGTTTGCCTTGAGCAGAAATATAGAGAGAATTAGAATTTCAAAAAAGAGAGAAACATTGCACTAACTTTGGCTTCATGGTCTCATTTATTGTAATATCCGTCATTTATTTCTTTGGCAGATCTTTATGCAGGGATTTTTTTTTTTTTTTTTAAAGCACTGAACTTTGTACTGATTTCTGACTTTTAAAAATAAAATAAAAAGTGCATTACTAGGAGTTCAAATATGGCAATGAATGATTTGATTTTTTTTAACTCTTTGCTACCTCGGATTTATCCTAATTAGGGTTATCAAATGGTGTTGGTTAGTGTCACGTTCTCTGAAATATGTGAGCAGCTTCAGAGAAGTTAGTAGGCTATGGATTCCTGTTTCAAATGCTGAAAATAGCATTAATTGATGGGCATTTTGTCAGATCCTGTAGGCTCCACCCATATCGGCTTTTTTGGGCACCTCCTAAATCTTCCTATGTGATATGTAGATGATACATAGATTTTACAAGCTTGGCTTGGGTATACTTGGCAGATAAAGGAGAGAAAAATTATATTCTTGTCACGAGAAGATTCCTGAGATTTAGAAAATGCTCCCATTCCACATCAAGTTGAAATCCAAACCTTTTAGAGTTCATCAGGCAGAGATATAAAGCCCAGAACCTGGCAGGTGGGGATTTCACCTGCACGTGGGAGACCCTTCCTCTGTCACTCTCACACATGTCCTGCGAGTCATTTGAATTAGAACGATACAGAGCATCCCACAGACACTTTCTGTCTCCGGTATTAAGGAATTAATAAAATCCTCGCCAAATTGCTCTATTGCAGCCCAATAGAGCAGCAGAGCAGGGATGTCAGCCTTGGTCCCATCTGGAAAAACCAACCTGTTAAACCCTCTGAAGGTATTTTCTTGATTTCTAGCTTGGAACTGTGTTTTCCTTTTGAAAATTCTGTAAAAGCGGGTAAACATCCATTTAAAAAAAAAAAAAAAAAAAAAAGTTCACCAAACTGGTGTTTTCTGCGTCAGTAAAAGTTGCGAACATATGTCTCCATGAGTTTCCTCATTGCAGATATATGGACATAATCCCAAGCAAGCTCCCAGTTCCAAAAGTCAGTGGGAATAAATATTACTCAGATGATACCAACAACAAACTTGTGCGATTCGATTGAATCTACACATCTTGAGCAAGTATTTGCATGGTGTTACTGTTTTCTTACATGTCTTTTCCTTTATCCATCTCCTCTTTTGTGGCTCCCACTCCTGATATCATCTGTACACAACAAGCTGTAAAACTGCCTTTTTGCTTTATCCGTTGAATAATCTCATCTTTAGTTTATGTACCCTGTAGAACAGTGTCAGCAGAAAGTTTGGCAAGTAATTTGCCAAATGTTATTCTCACTAGCCTGTTAGGAAATTAGTTAATTGTTCACTGGAGGAACATACAAAATTGATATTGGATATATTGTGCTCAGATAATTTATCATATTATATTCATATTTGGGTTTTTTTTTTCATTTTGTACCATAAAGTTTTGGGTATTGCAACAATAGAAAATTTATGAAAAATAATGTAACAGGCCAATTACTTTAGTATTTATATTAAGTAGAGGAAAATTCTTCAATCACTGCTTGCATTAGTAAAACCAATATTCTAATTTAAGTTATTCTACTGGATGAATTTGCAAACTAGAGCCTCATAATCTTTAAAACAATATTTGCACAGTAGTATTTAACTTTTCAAAGAATGGAGGAGTGGAAAAAAGCAACAGTAAATATGAGACATATTAAGACATTTTCATTATGTAATATTTCTGTTCAGTCACGCCCCTATTTATCAAGTATGATAAATATATATCTTGAAATATAGCAAAGACTATTCACAGTTAAAAGATGTCCACATGTATGCATGTTGAGTAAATTAATTAAAATGAATAAAAAATTTATTTAATACACAGTTTTATGAAGTCAACTTTTTACAGATGGTTTCCTAGATCAGTTTTACTTACCAGAGCTCAGCACACTGTTCTGTAGAGTCACCATTCTTTGTAATGGATCAAAACCAGATTAAATTTGCCTTTGTTTATTTATCTTTTTCCAGTTAACAGTGGTTTAAGGAGTGGGATTGAGCTAAGCAGAGAATGCAAAGCTCTTTGCCACTTTATTCAGGGAAGCTATAGGGGAATTTCTTCTAGCTCTCTCCCTTACCTTGGCAGCAGGATGTTGGTCTGCATGACTGATTTCCAGTATTTTCAGTCCTCTTTTCTCTTATGCTTCTCTTCTTAGCATTTGTGGCTTTCTCATTTTTGGGTGTAAATATTAGTTACACTGATACAGGCATTACTCAGTTTTCAGTTCCAGACATAAAATTTTTATTTATTTATTTTTTTATTTATTATGAACTTTCTATAAAAGGTTGCAATACAGCAGTGAATGACCTCATTGACTAACAGTGAAGCATCCTGTGGACAGAGATCCTGTTTATGTATTGTCATCTCCTCCCCTGTATTTGTTTATTCACCTGTTCGCTAGTCTGAAGTTGATTTGTTAGGCTATGTAGATTTTTATCTACAGATTACTTTATTCTTCTTTTGAAGTGGTATCTCTGCATCAACTGCTTGTTGCATTTTCAGTCTGTCCCCTGTAATTCTCTGGGAGAGTGGGACAGGGTTGTACAACCAGTTACTAAGTTTTGAAAATAAAATAAGAAGCAGCTGCTTTGCTCCCAGGCTTGTTGAATTCTTTTTTTTTTTTTTTTTTTTTTTTTTTTTTTAACCAGGGAAACACACCAATT
>NW_010138977.1:81311-82059 GCF_000699245.1 Pterocles gutturalis
TTATCTAACCATGGAAACCAGCCAATTTATCCTGGGCCTTTCCATTGCTTATTTTGTTTTATTTTTGACATATTCTTTCCCAATCTCTACCACTAAAGAATTCATCCTGACTATTAGCCATTAATGGTCATGCTGTTTAGTGCACAGCTTCCATACCGTTGCCTTTCAAAATCTACTTTGAAAAAAATGTAGATTTTATTATACTAGACATCTATTTTCTATAGGAAAAGACACAGAGGCATGACTCACATGGTGTTCTTCATTAGAGGGACCACATCTACCCTGCAAGTCTCAGGCAGGGAAATTAAGTGTTGATATGCAGTACGGGTGCCTGATTTGGGACAGTTTGCTTTAGTATTTCAGCTATTACAAAAGTTATAATAACTTTGATTTTCCTGCACAGGGACAAGTTTGCATGGTGACCTGGGTTAAGCTGAGACAGAGTTAACTTTCTTCATAATAGCTAGCAAGAGGCTGTGTTTTGGATTTGTGCTCAGAAGAAAGCTGATAAAAGGTGATGTTTATGCGGCTGACAAGGTCTTTCAGCTTCTCTGGATGTCTGCAGACCAGAGAAGCTGGGAGGGAGCACAGCCCCAGTTACTAGCCCAGGATTTGATCTTTGGTTCGGGATTGAGACCCAAAGTGGCCAATAATCTATTCCATAACATACACGTCATGCCCAGTATATAGGTGAGGACCCTCCAGAAGATAGGCCCCCTTTTTGGTTCCGAATCTCTTTTGCTCTGGG
>NW_010138978.1:0-896 GCF_000699245.1 Pterocles gutturalis
GTGACCTCAAAGGGAGATTTATGTCCTGGCTGGGCGGCGGGGGCCAGGGGGCTGCGCCTGCTCTGACGTGGAGGGGGACGGGGGCTCGCGTGCTCCAGCCCACGGGCACTTAGCACATAACCGGCTCTGCCGTCATCCCCCCCGTGTCCCCAGGTCCGGTACGCGACCTGGAGCATCATCATGGACTCGGTGGTGCCGTCGGATAAGGGCAACTACACGTGCATCGTGGAGAACAAATACGGGAGCATCAACCACACCTACCAGCTGGATGTCGTGGGTGAGGACCCCCCGGGTCCCTGGGTCCCCCGCCCTTCCTGAGCCCTGGCACCGGGGTGGGGTGGATGGATGGGGAGCGCTCGGTGCCATCCCGGTGTGTCACCTCTGCGGCACCGCGGGTCCGCGAGCAGGGGCGGAAGGTTCACTTCAACCCGTTCTGGCGATTTTTAATTGTGGTGGAAATAATTTCATAGACCAGACAGAAACTTTTCGTAATCGCCTTATTAGCCATAATTCCCAGCTGGGAAGGCTGGTCTGAGCAGTTCCACATGTGGAGCTGCTCTAAATGCCAGTAAATGAACCATTAAAAATGCGATTTAATTTGATTACACTGAGCAAACTGAAGGGAACAGTCAGCGAGGTGAACAAAGGGGTTTGTTAATGCTGACTCACCGCACTGGCAGCCGCTTTGTTAACGGCCGGGGCCCTCGTTAGGTTTGTTTGACCCCTGACCTCCCCAAATAGGTACCGACATCCCTGTCTGTCCCTGTCCCCACACCGGGATGTCACCTGTCCCCGTCCCCAGCTCCTCCTGGCTGCTCTCGCCCCGCTGCCGGGGGTCCCGGGGAGGGGGACGCTGTGGTTCTGCTGGGTGCATTGGTGGGGGGGTCCCCATGCAT
>NW_010138978.1:1224-1440 GCF_000699245.1 Pterocles gutturalis
CGGCCGTGGGCTGGGGACCACCGAGCGGCCTCAGCTGGACCCCCAGAGCCCTCATCAGCCTGCCCGGCTCCGTGCTGGGGTGTCCCCGAGGAGGACGGGGTGCGAGGTGGCCGTGCATGGGCAGTGCAATCCCTTTGCAGCCCAAAAGGCGCAACTGTGGGGCTGGGTGGGCTTGGTAGGGGAGCAAGCACAGCGCTGGAGGGGGAGCTGACCCCT
>NW_010138979.1:0-252 GCF_000699245.1 Pterocles gutturalis
CCCCCACCTCTGCACTTGCAGCCAGCATGCAACAGCGAGTGGGGCCACCAGAGCCGAGACCTGCGGGACCCACCACTCACCCCCAGCCCAAGGTGAGCCCAGGCCTGGCTGGCCCTGATGGCCAGCACCCAACGTCCCTGTCCCCATCCCCAGCTCATGGAGCCTCGTCCCTGGTGTGGGGACCCTTGCTGGGGCTCACCCCACTGTGCTGTGCTTTGTGACAGGAGGGGATGCTGTGGGGGCTCCTTGCCA
>NW_010138979.1:482-797 GCF_000699245.1 Pterocles gutturalis
GAGTGGGGGGCTGGGGTGGAATGGGGGCTGCGGTGGGGACCCCCAGCCTGTGCGGGACTGCCTCTGTGCCGGGGGAGGGGCTGGATGCATGGGGCCCTGTGATTTGCACTGGGGACAGCAGCAGAGCCCTGGGGACAAGCTGCTTGGCCAGGAACCCACCTACCCCACTAGTGCTGTGATGGGTGGTCAGGATGGGTTGGCGGGTCATGGCAGGGCACAGGTGGGCTCGACGGGCCCTGGGAGGGTGGTGGGTGCGGGACAGGGTCTAACGGTGCTATCCCATCTGTGCACAGGGGAAAACGTGACGACAGGTGG
>NW_010138980.1:0-10353 GCF_000699245.1 Pterocles gutturalis
GTCCGAGCGTCCCAGACCGAGAGCCAACCGGGGTGGGAGGGGGGTGGGGAGGGGAAAGGCCTTGGGAGAGCAATCCAGAGCCAGAAGAGAACCAAAACCGAAAGGCACCGGAACCAAAGGGTGAAGGGACGATCCTCCGGAAGGGTCCTCACCTATATACTGGGCATGATGTGTATGTTATGGAATAGATTATTGGTCACTCTGGTTCTCAATCTAGTAACCGAAGAACAAATCCTGGGCTAGTAGCTGGGGCTGTGCCCTCCCAGCCCCCCGCCCTGTCTGTGAAGAGCGAAGAGGCTGAAGGACCTTCATTCCTTATCAACATTCAATCCTTATCAACTTCTCCTGAGCACAAATCCAAAACACAGCCTCTTGCTAGCTATTATGAAGAAAGTTAACTCTGTCTCTGCTTAACCCAGGACATCATCTCAGGGACCTTGTTTCCTTGCTCTGTATTCTTTGCAGGGTTGGGCAAAGGTGGAGGTTTGGTGCTCGTGCTTGTTGGCTTTTGAAGGGGGCGTGGGTCAAATAAGCAAATAAGCATTTTGCTGAGATGACAGGCTGTACTGTAGTGTAATGTGGTGTCCAGGAGGTCAAAGACAGTGCTCCTGGCAGTGACTTGAAGTAAGATGGTAGGTCGTCCATTCTTGTTCAGAATATTCATCTGTAACACATCTATCCTGCCCTCTGAAAGCATTCCAGGAGACAGTTGCTCTGTGAAGCACACAGGAAAGGGAAACACCCTCTGCCCATGTGCCCTGCTCCAGCTCCCTTTCTCTTCCTCTGAACTGGTGTTTCCAAAGTCCCAGACAAGTTTCCAGCAATGGTGAACACACAGAGCATTTAAGTCAGGGTGTGGAGGGGCAGATGGAGGTACACTTAGGCTGGTGGTCTGGGAAGGATGTGGAAGGAGGTTTGGGGGGGGATGTTATGTTATGATGGACATAACCTGGATAAAATGTTTTGTGCTGATGCTAAGCAAGACATTTTCCAGAGGATGAGGGGAACCTCACAGTGACACCAGGAACACATCCCTTGTGGTGACTTGTCCTCTGCCTCCTCTTCCCACCATCATGTCCCACAGCAGCTCCCTACATCCCATGGTCTCTTTTTCATCTGTCCCACAGAGCTATGACAAGAGCTTCAGCTAAGGAAGGGGAGCCCAATGGGGTCATCATGGCTCCTGAAGAGATAAAAGAGGAAGAAATGGAAGAGAGAGGCCAGTGGAGTAGCAAAATGGAGTTTGTGCTGTCTGTGGCCGGGGAGATCATCGGTCTGGGTAACGTGTGGAGGTTCCCATACCTCTGCTACAAGAATGGCGGTGGTAAGTTCACAGCATGCATGAGTTGTCCTAGGTCTGTAGGTGTGATGAGAGATACATATGTGCATGGACCCATTTCTCCTATGCCTCATGTGCCCCACATCCAATCCTTTATTTTCTCCTCCAGCAAGTCAGCTCCTGCCAAAACCAGGAGGAATAGAAACTGAGGGGTGAATCCAGCTCCCCAGCTGGTACTGTTTCTCAAAGCAGCTCTTCCAAATTTGGTGCCAAGTTGAACTTCTCTTTAAGGTTCTTGGGCATCTTGAGAGACAGTTGGTCTTCTGAAACCATCAATTGCTGTGAGTCATCAGAAAGCCATCAGAAACCTCCTTCTACATAATTCCGTTTTCCCACTCTCCATGTCATCCTCACCTCTCTCAGGCCCTTGTTACAGAGGAGAAAAGGCTTTGATGGCACCAGTATCCTTGCCAAGGCCTGATATCCCCTAGAAGGACATTGCTACCTCTACCCCAGAACGGTTCTCCCAGTAGTTAACCCACTGCTAGGGAAACCCATCCCTAGGAAGCATTTACCTTTTGTTTCTTGTGTGACTCTCATTTTCCAATAACACTGCAATAAGATCATTACATGGTTAAAAATTAAACTTTCTTGTAACAATAAAATGAAATTGAAGAGAATAATTGACTGTCACAAACTTTTCTTGGTGAATCAAAATCTAACTTTATAAAAGAAAAGGAGGAATAATAAATTATATGTCAAATACAGCAATAACTTCTCTTTTGTTCTTGTTCTCTAGTGACACCCTGAAATAACACTTTGGGATTTGCACGTTCCTCCCACTTTAAACTTCCTTTCTCTGCAGACCATGCTACAAAGGCCTTTCTTTCCCAAGGTGCTGTGAGCTTTCACCAGTGAATGAGTGATTCAGCTGTAGTTCATCCCAGGACTACCAAATTCCTGTCCCCTGTGGTGTTTACTGGCATTTATCCAAATCAAGCAGGATTCAAATCAGTCTTCTCTGAACCAAATGGGGGTTGGATAAGAGGATGGTTAAAGAAAATGGAATTGAGTTTTTATTGAACCTTTGATGGTTTTTAGCAGATCCTCCAGTCTCCTCTTCTAGGCTTTTGGTGGTAGGCACTGGAGGCACCAAAAGCAAGTCAGACTGGCATGGGTTAGTAAACACTAGTGGTGCATCTGATTGAACAGCATATTCTGCAGTGACGCTTTGAGAGAGAAGTCATGGTTTTTGCATGGAAAATTCCTTCCTGAGCTCAGATGATATCTTTGCATAGTTTATGCCTGTGGTATCCGGTTCAGTAGTCTTTGCAATTTGTATGCTAATTAGTGTAAGTGGAAAGGCTACTTTTGTTCATTTTAGATATCTATTGAAAAGCTTTTTTTTTTTTTTTTTTTTAATATCTTTTTAAAAAGTTTTTTTTTTTTTTTTTTTTTTTTTTTCTTTTTCAAATTAAACTACTCTGGAATATGTAAGGCTGTGATTCAGAGGCCAACAAGTCTAGGCTTGGGAAAGATTAGGATGGGAGATTCCTTCCCTCAATTGCTGTGAGTAGTCACAAAGCCATCAGCAACCTCCTTCTACATTATTCCCTTTTCCCACTCTCCATGTCATCCTCACCTCTCTCAGGCCCTTGTTATAGAGGAGGAAAGGCTTTGATGGTGCCAGTAGACGATGTAGAAGGTACATTTCTCTCTCCAGTGCTCTAGGGAACCAGGCAGCTGACAAACTAGTATGGGACAAGGCACTGTCATTCCCATGACACTCAAAGACATTCTCACCACTGAAAAAGTCCTTGAAATTGCAAAAAAAGACATTTTCCACCTATAAATGCCATGTATGCCCCCCCTTCGCCCCCTGCAAATTGGAGGCTGATGTCCTGAGACCTCTCTCCACCTTCGGTTGTAGTGAGACAGTTATAAAGCTGTAAAGACAGATTTCATAAAAACAGTTGTGCTAACTTGCTGTAAAGCAACCAAGTGTAAACTTATCTATGGTTGCACTTTCAAATTTGATCTCACTGCTCAGCATCCTGAACTTGTTATTGGCTTGTAAGGAAAAAGGGTCTGTTTCTGGGGTCCCCTCTCAAGGCTGGGTCTCCTCCAGTGGAGCAGCAAACTGGGGAGGAGATTACAACTGGAGTTTTAGCTGTTAACTGCTCCGGGAAGGTTAAGAGAGACAAGACAGTAGAGGTGTAAGAAAGCTCTCATTGCTCAGAGACCAAAATGGATCAACCTCTGGGACAAATGGTATCAGAGGAGAGGATATGGGACCTGCTGAAAGGCTCATCTCTCTGCAGGATAATAAAGCTGTCTGGCAGATTTGGCATACAGATAGGCGTCTTGCAGCACTGAAAGCAGCAGCTGCCTCTAGTTCCACATATGCAGTTTCCATTCCTTGCTCTGCAAACCTGGATGGATGCTGTGAAGCAGCCTCCCTACCTCTGGCCCCAGGTCGCCTGCAGCTACGGCACAGCTGTATCTAGGGGAAATCTGGATGTTGCTTGTTATTGGAACATTGTTGGCTTAAAACCAAGGGGAAGCATTCGTAGTTGCTCATTGTCATGGGAAGGAATTTCAGTGCAAATGCCTGTGCTGTCAGGGGAGGAGAAAGCCTGGGCGACATCTGGCTTGGCTGAGAGAGGAGCCCTTATCTTGGTTGCAAGCAGCCAAGATGTTCTCCAGGCACTGGCAGTGGGAGGGACTCGTGACCCAAGTTTACTGTATGGGATAGCAAGACCTTGGCAGTTGTTCCAGCGAGGAAGGCAGTTGCCTTGTCCTGTTTGGAGGGGAGTGAAAGTGTGAAAACCTACACTAACAATGGGGAGAAAGACTGGGAGGTGATAGGAGGAAGGTCAGCAGTGAAAGTGAGATCTCAGGAGTGGTTTTGAGCAGAACAGCAAAAAATTT
Organism: Pterocles gutturalis; assembly: GCF_000699245.1. Taxonomy (NCBI): domain Eukaryota; kingdom Metazoa; phylum Chordata; class Aves; order Pterocliformes; family Pteroclidae; genus Pterocles; species Pterocles gutturalis. Next base: position 4,211 of record NW_010138980.1, read on the forward strand.
GAGTGTTTCAGTTTGGCAGCAGAACTGAAAAGAAGAAAAAAAAGGTTCAGACAGCTGAACAGGTTTTGGGTTGGGGTGGTTTTTTTTTTTTTGTTTTGTTTGGTTTGTCTTTTCTGATGCGCTGTTTTTCTTGGTCATTGTTTCCAGAAAAAAACCCTGTTCTCTCTCCCTTTCTTCTTCCATTTAATCAAGGGTTAATCTGAGGGCTATTTCAGGCTAATTTCTCTTAAGATATTTATCTATATTTTAATAAAAAACTTAATTTGAAATGAGCAGTTAAATTTTTTTCATTTTGAAAATGCTGGAAGGAAACCCTGTTGCCCTTTCCCTATTTCCATTCTTTTGGTACAAACTGCTTTTCAAATTTGATGTGAAATATGTCTCAAGCAAATTTATATCCCAGCAAATTTATTACTTACAAAGAAATGTCACCATCCCCCGGGTTTGTATCCTCTGGGCAAGTGGGAGTTCTGCTGTGACTCCCGGGAAAGGCAGAACAAATGTGGTTATGTGAAACAAGGACTCCTTCTTCTTTGCCTGACTCCTGCTGCAAGCTAGAATGAGGTCAGGAGAGTGAAGCAGGGAGAACTTCTCCAGCACTGTTTTTTTTTTTTATCCCCTTGCCTGGTTACTCCTTACCTCTACCTTTTGGCCAAGACCAAACACAGAAGTACTGCAGTAGCACAAGACAGACCACACTTGTATTTTTTTTTTTCCAAGAAATGATGGTGTTTTTTTAGGAGAGGTTGCACAGTTAATTCAGATAAATAATTTGTGTTTAGCTGGTTCCAGCTGTGGCCTCAGTTACCTGGCAAGGTGTGGTGGGGATAAGGTTTTAAAGATGTTTCTGAGGCAGCATCTCACCTGTCTCTGCAGGAGCTTTCCTCATCCCTTACCTCATCTTCCTCTTCACCTGTGGGATCCCCCTGTTCTTCCTGGAGACCGCGCTGGGGCAGTACACCAGCCAGGGAGGGGTCACTGCCTGGGGGAAGATCTGCCCCATCCTGGAAGGTGAGTCAAGTTACAGGAAGTACTTTCTAACAGTTAGTAACTAGGAGTCTTCTTTGGAAATGTTATTCTGTTGTTTGTTGTTTTTTTTTTTTTTCTTTCTCCTCTGTTCTCACTCCCTTCCGCTCTCTTCCAGCCTTGTGATCTCTCCTGGTGACTGCTGTGTGAGCAGGAGCAGTGCCCTGACCCCCCCGTAGGTGACCAAGGGCGGGTGGTGCTGGCTGGGGGCTGTGCTGGTCCAGCCAAGCCACAATCTCTGCTTTGAGGTGCTCAGAGCCTGGGAGAAAGGAGAGCAGGATGGCCAGCAAACATAAAGAAGAAGGTGGACGTGCTGGTACACAAATGCCTGCATGTAGCCCAGGACAAAGGCTAAAGAGAGACAAGGATGGGGAAGGCTGGCTGGCTTATGGTGCTTTACCTGCCCATCGCTGTGCCTAGGGCAGCTGTGGTGGTGTTTGCAGGCTTGCATCCTGCAAACTGGGGGGATCACACTGCACCCACCAGTCTGACAGCCCAGAGATGCTCTGGAGTTGTGTTAAAGGCACGGGTACAAGGAACAGGACTCCTGGGGCCCTGGAAAAGGATGTTTAGTGGCTTTGAGATGTTAATGAATCTAATATTCAAAACTCTCCTCTCCAGGGCAGAGCTTATTACCCCCATTTTGCAGACAGAGAAACCTGTACAGGTTCAGGGAGATAAAAGGCCTGGTTAGTGTGCTCAAGCACAGGTGTGGGTGCTATCTGAAATTCCCTGGGGAGTACAGGACCTCCTGTGCTGGACACCCCACACTCTGTATGGAGCCTAGGGGTGGACAGCAGTAGCATCTCAAAGGGCACTGACAACTGGTTTTAAACAAATGAGTTGGGCCTTTCTGACCCAATGACCTCCTTTCTGATGTCTCAGTGAGCAATGGGCACAAGCAGGACCCAAGACTAGAGCTCAACTCCCGGGTCTGTACTTCTGCACCAACACCATACCTTATGTGTGGTACCGGCAATGAGAACATTTTTTGCCTGAGTCTTTCCAGAAGGAAGAAACTCACCTGCATTTCTTTTCTTTCAAGACTAGAGCTGGCTCTCCTGTGTGATGTAGTGGCATGGTAGTGGTCAGAAAAAAGTTTTCCCATCAGTGAAAGGTTTTCTCTTTTTTCCACCATGGACTTGTCTAGAGATACCAACAATGTTTCCTGCCTGCATGCACAGTCACAAAATCCTTTCTCTTACTTACCCTATTCTCTAGTGAACCATGTGGTTGGTGTTGCATCCTTTTTACCATGGCACAGTCTATGCCTGCATTTCAGGTTAAGCCTGACGTCTTGGAAGTTGTTTGTCAGCCCCATCCTCACCTCCTTTGCTTTCCTTCACAGGAGTTGGATATGCCTCACAAGTCATCGTGTCCTATCTGAATATCTACTACATTGTCATCCTGTCCTGGGCACTTTTCTACCTGTTCAGCTCCTTCACCACAGTGCTGCCATGGGCCAACTGCAATAACCCCTGGAACTCAGGTGCACTTTCCCTTGGTTGGCTCCTAGCTCCTTCCCAATTCCCAGAAATTATGTGGGTTTTGTAGAAAATATTTTTTATTTAGATAAAAAGCTCTCATGATCTGCAGTGTTGCTAGGGACTCCTGCAAAGGTGATTGCCTTCATTCACCATGGGCAAGTGTCAGGAAGGGTGAGTGGTAGGTAAGACCCTATGCCTAGCAGCAGGGGACAGTAAAACTATTTCCACATGGATATGTTTTGGGTGTTGAGATTTCACTGAAAAATCTGCATTTGCTGGCAAGTAGGAGAGCTAGGTAGGTTGGGAGAGTTTTCAAGCCAATCTAGAGTTCTCCTCACATGGTAGGAGCTTTTCATTAGCTCTGGTCAATATTTTGTCTCACAATTCCCTTACTCTACCCTACTCCTTTGGAGTTAGTGGGACAGTTGCTGCCACGTACTGAACAGTTTCCTTTAAGCACTCAGTTTTTGGCTAAATCAGGCCAGGCATGCACCAGAGGGTTTTGTCAGTACAGGTCTCCCAGTGCAGGAACCAGTAACATAAAACTCTAAAGGCACCATTTTTCTGGCCTAATGACACCCATACAAGTCTCTATACCATTACATTGGTCAGGGGTCTCTTCTCCTCATGCCCACAAGCTCTCGTAACTGTACACCCAGCAGAGAAGACCTGGCTTTGGTTTTATTCAAGGCACTTGGGCTGTACCCAGGAAGATGGGGTAGATGTGAGGTAACCCTCATGGTTCTGATGTCCTTGACAGGCCTTTTTTACCATGCTGAAGAGGTTGTTTTGCTTTCAGTGGAAAGCTAGGCTAGAAGTGGCTTTGGCGGCAGCTCTCTTCCCTCCCTTTTTCTCTTGGGTCAGATGATTCATTTCTGTGATGTGTTAAATTTCTCCACCCCATGGGCCATTCACTCACAGCTTCCTCTGCCCCTTCATCCCAGCAGAGGTAACCAGGCTTTTAAAGAGTGTATCTGATTCCTTCAGATCCCCCAGTGTGGGTTTGTTTGCGTGGAAAGCCACAGATGTTCTCTTAACAGGCAGAAGCTTCCCAGCGAGAGCTGGGCTTCCTCGTTTTTTTCCAGCAGGTTGTGTTTTGCTTGCCAAATGCAAGATGAGGTGCATTTCTTGGATGCATGGCATCTCCTCTGCTTTTAGTAATTTCACGGTATGTGACAGGGTTAGGGATGGCAGAGTGGAACATGAAGGCCTCTATGGTGTGTGTGAACATATATGTGCTTGTGTGGACAGGGAATGGTGTGCAGTGGGGGAGGAGAATGGGATTTTCTACCCTGCCTGCTCATAGTGGCTGTCCCTCAATAATCTATATTTTGCAGCTGTCTGGTTTCCATTTGACAGGGAGTTGCTAACTCCTTCCCCTCTCCCCTTCCTGAAGCCCTCTGGCTACGACTGGTTTGGGATTCGTAGCTGGGGAGACCGAGAGTTTAATGAGATGCTTAATGAGATGCAAGAGTTTAATGAGATGCTCTATCGGACAGGGTGAAGGGTCTGTGTGTTGCCAGAGTGAGGGCTAGGATACAGAGGGGAAGGAGCATCCCTCATGGAGGAGCCTTGGAGAATTTCTTTGGCTCATCAGCTTCCTTTTCTTTTGGTAGATCTCTGTGTGGACATTCTGAATAGCTCCAGCTTGGACAACAGGACCTTGCCTGCGAACGCCACTTCCCCAATGATTGAGTTTTGGGAGTATGTGATCGCTTTCCCTCTGTTCAGGCTCCTCTGTCATCCAAAGGCTGCAGTTGTAGGAGTATCTGGGGGGAGGGCTGTGCATCTCTGTAGGACAAAGTGAGGTGCCACATATCAGACCTGAACAAGGGGAGCACAATGCACCAAGCTGCCAAGGAGATAAGCACGCAGCCCAGGAGCATGAGGACAAGATACACCCTGAAGGCTGCTTGCAGTGTGCCTGCCCAGGGGTGCTCATGTGTGCACACGCACGGGCATGTTCCCTTTCTGGCACTGAGGTACCCAGGTGAGTGTGGCCACAGAAAGGGGCACCAAAAGAAGATAAGAGCTTGCTGTAAGCAGGTGGTACTTGTGTTGGGTGTTGAAGGCTACTGTTGACAGGCAAGCGTGAAAGGTCAGGGCAGACTGAACAGTCCTGTACAGTGAAATAGAAAGGGACAAAACTGTCTTTTCCCTTCTTATGAGCAGGTCTTGCTTGGTGCCTAAGGGAAGTGGTCCATGGGGCTGCTCAGGCTTATCCCTGGAGAGCAGGGATCGGAAGTGCATGCATGAGATGCCAGAGAGGGACTCAGGGAGGTTTGGTTATGGGGCTGGAGGCAATAAAACACCTCTGAGGGAGGGGTCCTGCAGCAGAGACAATGTCCCAGAAAGGGTCATCACTGCAGCCTGGAGAGGTTGAAATGGCTGCTGGGGCCACACTGCCTCTCTGTACTCAACTGAGGAAGGTCTCATAAAGAAGAGGGGTGCCAGGGGCTCAGCTTCAGTAGTATTTTTTTTTCCCCATTTATGGCTCTTAAAGTGCCTCTGAGGGAGCTGAGTATCCTTTGTCCCTTGCAGCCACAACAGGACACATATAGAAGATGATATGCACCCATGGGTGCAGAAAGAATCTTCACAGTGCTGGACCTTGTCTCCTGCCCTATTCTTTGCATGTACTGTTTAGCAAGACCTGTGACCCCTCTGAAACAATTTTTCAGGTTTTCTGCAGAGGTTGCAAGGGCAAGGGGACCCTGAGGGGGCTGGTTTGGAGAAAGGTATGCAGAGGAATCACAAGCGCGGGCTTGGGCTTTTGGGAACTGCATGATCTGCAGTGTTGAGCTCTCATGTGGCCCATCTTCATGGTGGTGAGTCTTCAAGGAATGAGGCTGAAAGAAGGGCATGGGAATAATAAATGACATTTATGCTTATATGTACAGTGTCTGTAGTATATGGGAGGCCAAAGGAAGAGCAGTGGTCATGGGGTGATGATGGCATTGGTGACCTCCTTTGGATGCAGTAGTGTCTGCTGGGCAGCTGCCGGTGTGGGGGAGCAATGTGGGACAGGTGGCAATTTTGTGCTGTGTGGGTCTGATGGGCACAGTGCCATGGGCTTGGAGAGTGGGAGGGTTTGGGCCAGCTATAGGGCATGGTGGAGCAGCATCAGGAGGGGAGCCCTAGGCAGAGCTGGCGTGATTTGCACAGATGTGTTGTAGTCTGTTAAATCTTTGGATGGGGTACTATGGGAAAGTTCTGTATGGATGAGTGGGTTCTGGGGTGTTAATGCTTCTCTCCCTGTCCCTGGACACCGGCAGGAAGCGAGTCCTGGGGCTCACGGATGGTATTCACAAACTGGGCATGGTGCGCTGGGATCTGGCTCTGTGTCTCCTGTTGGCGTGGATCATCTGCTACTTCTGCATCTGGAAAGGGGTCAAGTCCACAGGCAAAGTAGGAATGGAGTTTGTCCTCCTGGTCCATAAGCCTCCTTGTACCCATCTAACATTTCTTTCCCAATCTCTTTTCCCTCTTCATGAAGTAGAGGCAAGAGATACACAGCGCCAAAGTCAAACCTGAACCCTGGTGGGGCCTTACTGATTTACACCAGTTGTGTTTGACCCATAAGAGGAAGAATAAAAGAGCAGGTCAAACAGAGAGGGGAGAATAGGGAAA
>NW_010138980.1:10367-11743 GCF_000699245.1 Pterocles gutturalis
GGGGAGTCTTGGGTCACCTTTTTCCTTGCAGATAACCACAGTACCCATGTGTCCTTGGGAACCATTCACTCACCAGTGTGTTTTCCTGATGTGGCTTGCTGGTGTTTTTAACAAGATCCTCTGCAGTGGCAGACTTTCTATCCCTGGCAATAATTTAACACTTGAGCAAAATACACAAGCTTTTGCCTGTAACCAGCTCAGTGAATAGATAATGAACCTCTCCTGCTTCTTTGTCCTGCAAAATACTTGGGGTGGGAGAGGTGTGTTTGTGCTCTCCTTTGTGCTTTTCTTTGTACTTTCTCTGGCTCTGCAGTTTTTGGCTCAGCGGGTCACTTTCTGCATTTTGCTAGTGAGGCTGGAGACAATGCTCCCTGCTGGTGTTGATCCCATAGATCAGGTAGACTGGTTATCCTTCTGGAGTGAATGAGTGTGCGATGCCTTGGGGTGGGTGTTAGGGATGCTGCTATGGCCTTGACTTGTTCAGGACCTCCTTCTTTCCTGGAGCTGCCATGAGATGGGTGGGCCATTAATGATGGTTGAGTCTTGTGGGTGTCCAGGAGATGTCCCAATAGCAAAGGGAGGGGAACCAATTTCTGCAACAGACTTCTTCCTTCAAATCGTGGAATCATAGAATAGTTTGAGTTGGAAGGGACCACAGAGGTCATTTAGTCCAACCCCCCTGCAGGAAGCAGGGAATCTTCCACTAGATCGGGTAGCCCAGAGCCCCATCCAACCTGACCTTGAATGTTTCCAGGGATGGGGCATCTACCACCTCCCTGGGAAACTTGTTCCAGTGTTTCACCACCCTAAGCATAAAATATTTCTTCCTATCACTATCCCTAGTATTGTCAGATGTTCTCTGCAGTACTAGACACCCATGTTTCAGTGTTAAATCCTGTTTCCCATCTCAGAAGAGCACAGGGCACACATTTTAACAGAGGAAGACAATAGCTTGCTCTGCTCACTAGGTTTCTCCCAGTCTTTGCTGATGAGTCTGGCTGTTGTTGGTGCTGACCTGCTGTCCACCATTTCTCAAGGAGGGATAGCCGGACTCCACATCTGCAGGGAGAGGGGATGCTCTGCATTTAAATCTTAAAACTGATGCTCTCTGGTTTGAATACAACAGTGCCATCTTCAAAAGGGGTATCATTCTGATCTTGGAAGATTGGGTCTAAGAGGCTGTTTGATTGGCATAGAAGTATAATTAAGTCATCCCAGGTTCCCTTCAGCTCTCAGCCCTCTCCACCAAGTCTTTCCTTTGCCTGGTACTGCCCCAGCGTGCAGAGCCTGCCTGCACAAGGAGAAAGCTAAAAAGTTCAGTCAGGCTGGTTGGGCTGGTCAGGTTTGACAAAGTCATAGAATCATAGAATCATAGA
>NW_010138981.1:0-316 GCF_000699245.1 Pterocles gutturalis
GAACTGCCCTCGTGTGAAGTGACCCAGGGATAAGGATAACGGCTGACAATCCCACTGTGGTCCCCAGAGCAAACTGCGGGAACTGTTTTGGGAGCTCCGGTGTAACACTGCTGATGAGGGCACCCTCCGCTGCACAGGGACACCGGCACTGCGGCGTGAACAATGAGAACACGTCCCTGTGCGGCCACCGGTCACCGCTCCCCGAGCACCGGTGAGCGACTGGCGTTGTGTCCTTGGAACGGGACGACTCCGTCTCTCGCTGAATGAAGTGGGATTTGTAGTCTGGCAGGCGCATGGGACAAGTCTCTTCGGAGGT
>NW_010138981.1:353-656 GCF_000699245.1 Pterocles gutturalis
AGGACGTGGCCCGCTGGAAACATTTCCAGTTCTGTTCCAATTTTTCATGACCTGTAGCTCCAGCAATCCTTCCTAACCCAGGCTGAGAAATGACATGTTGGTTATGGGTTATGGTCCCCCATGAACACACACCTCTCTCGGTACTAGCTGAAAAATAGCTATCGGAAGGAATTGCTATACTTCAGCATCTTAATAAGGGCTGCAAGTCGGTGTCGCTGTTATTTTTTCCTCCTCGGGTGCAGAGGCAATAAATATTTTCCTAATTAACCGTGTTGCTGACGACACCCTGACGGTATCGGATCC
>NW_010138982.1:0-209 GCF_000699245.1 Pterocles gutturalis
TATCTTAGAGGTATGAAGGGGCTGCGGGGAGGTGAGCAGCCAGCCCCGCCGCGCCGTGGCCCCGGCCCCTTTTTGGGAGCGAGAGGCATTACTGACTCTTTAACCCGGCGAAGCTGGGGCTCGAAACTCTTGATGTCAGCAGGCAGCACATCCAAAAAGGGAAAGGAGCAAGAGCGGGGGAAGGAGAAATTAGAAAATTGCCATCGATC
>NW_010138983.1:0-27111 GCF_000699245.1 Pterocles gutturalis
GGTTAGCTTTGGGGGTGGGGGAGGGGGGGGGGTTGCAGCTTGTTCTCCACCAGAGAGAAAAACTCCAGCCCCTAGCAGCCATGCAGCACCTCAACATGTATGTCCATCACTCAAAATGTTAACAATTTGCTTATGTTCATTCACAAAAGAACCTTTCCTCCAACATGCTCTGCCCAAGCTGTTCGTAGACATGGTGGTGCCTCTTCTTTAGAAATGTTCTGAGTGCTCTCCCGGAATGGTTGAGACATAAACATGGATCTGGGGATGGAGCTGCAGGGGGGGTGGATGGTCAGTGACAACTTTTTACCAGGGTCTGTAGTGACAGTACAAGGGGCAACAGTGTTTAACTGAAAGAACGCAGTTTTAGGCTGGATATAAGGAAGAAATTTTTTACAGTGAAGGTGGTGAGACATAGGAATAGATTACCCAGAGAAGTTGGGGATGCCCCATCATTGGAATTGTTCAAATTCATGTTGGATGGGGTATTGAGGAACCTGACCTAGTGGAAGATGTCCATGACCATGGCTGGGTGTTGGACTAGGTGATCTTTAAGGGTCCCTTCCAACCTGAACCGTTCTATGATTCATTCATTCTGGCCTTTACCAGTTTGCACTCTTGTCTTCAATCTGTCCCTTTGCACTGTCAGATAGTAAAAGAGACCAAAGAAGTAAGATGAGAGTAATCTAAGTCTGACCATGTAAGTCTAAACAACTAACTGAGGGACTAAAATTTCCATGAGGGAAAGTTTCTAAAGACATCATAGTATTACTGTTGTGTGATGTATGTCTTTTGCAGCTTTGCTGTGTTTGCCTCAGACCATGCCATGGAGGTCTGTAAGGAAAGATATCTGTCTCATAGACAATGCACAATACTTATCCGTTCTGCCTCATGTCATGTTAATAATTGCAAAGGAGAAAGCACTGATATGTGTAACAGCTTCCTACTACTCATATTAGACAAGTTTATTTTGTCTTTTACAAATTTTATCCATTGCATCTCAGTAGATTTTTGGTGTTAGCAAATGGGCAGATTGTTAGTACACACTCATGGTGTGCCTATTACTGACTTGCTAAACCCATCATTACCGTAGCAAATTGTTCCATAATTTGCAGGTTTTTTTCTCAAAGGAAAATTTATTCTTCCTTTGAAAAATCTTCTGTATTTACTGCTCATGAGAACATCATCTTCTTATCCATCCTAAAATTGTTCAACCAGGACACAAATTATTTCAAGTAACTGCTATTATTTTATATTATATCATCATCACCATTTTTATCAAGTTTTATGGGCTATTGTGTTGAGGTTATGTGGCAAGGTTTTGGTAGCAGGAGGGGTGCAAGGGTGGCTTCTGTGGCAAGACACCAGAAGTTGCCCCCATGTCAGACAGAGCCAGTTCCAGCTGTCTCCAAGATGATCCTACTGCTGGCCAAAAGTGAGTCAATGAATGATGCTGGTGGTGCCTCTGTAGTTACATATTTAAGAAAGGAAAAAAACCACAGTGCAGCAGCTATGGGAGGGGCGATTGATAAAATGTGAGAGAAACAGCCCTGCTGACACCAAGGCCAGTGAAGAAGGAGGGAGAGGAGGTGCTCCAGGCACCAGAACAGAGATTCCCCTATAGCCCATGGAGAAGAACATGGTGATGGAAGTTGTCCCCCTACAGCCCATGGAAGATCATGGTGGAGCAGATATCCACCTGCAGCATGTGGAGGACCCCATGCCACAGCAGGTGGATATGCCCTGAAGAAAGCTGCAGCCCATGGAGATCCCACACTGGAGCAGGCTCCTGGCAGGAGCTGCAGCCCTTGGAGAGGAGTCCATGCAGGAGAAGATTTTCTGAAAGGAACCATGGGCCATGTGGGACAAACATTGGCGCAGTGTGTTCTTGAAGGATCTCCTCATAGAAAGGACCCACGCTGGAGCAGTTCTTGAAGAACTGCAGCCTGTGGAAAAGACCCAGGTTAGAGAAGTTTGAGAAGGACTGTGTCCCATGGGCAGGACCCCATGCTGAAGAAGGGGAAGAGTGTGAGGAGGAAAGAGCAACACAGGCAATGTGTTCTGGACTGTCTGCAACTCCCATCCCTTATTCCCCCTTGGTGCTTGAGGGGAGGAGATAGAAGAGTTAGACATGAAGCTGAGCCTAGGAAGAAGGGCAGGGTGGAGAGAAGGTATTTTTAGCTTTTTTATTTCTTGGTATCTTGATCTGTTACACTTAATTGGCAATAAAATAAATTAATTTCCCCAAGTCGAGTCTGTTTTACCTGTGATGGTAACTGGTAAGTGATGTCCCTGTTATTACCTCAACCCATGAGCTTTTCATCATATTTCATCATGATATTTGCTCCTCCTGTCCTGCTGAGAAAGGAGAGGGACAGAGCAACCTGCTGGGCACCTGGTGGTCAGCCAAGGTCAACCCACCATAGCTACAGAGAGCTGACTGCTTTAGGACTACAAAGCAAACCAAAAATCCAACAAACAGCAGCATGAATCATCACTTAAGACTTGGCATTGAATTTTTCATGACGTACCTATCTTCTGAGGCCAAAACTAGATTTTAAATTGTTAGTCTCCCTTCTGCTGAAAACATGGGAAATCTTATGGTTCCATTTTTCTTGGGAAGGGTTTTAGTTGCCTATTTGAGCCAACTTGGTATCTGAGACCAACTCCAAGAGGCCAAATTGTGAATTTTGTCCTTCCACACATTTTTCTCAATGATCACAGAAAGGATAAATTCTCACTTCAGATACTGCAATAAATCTGGGAAACTTCAGAAGTCACCATATAGTTTGTCTCACGAAATGTGATTAAAGGAAAAATTTAGGAACGGGAGGGGAACGGACTTTTTATCAGTGCAATTCAACTTTAAATATAAATTTAAACAGCACTTACAATTACAAAAATGTTAAGGAACAGGAAAGACTAATAATAAATTCCAACTACATCACATTACCGCTTGCAGATTGTGGTATGTAATGACTGAATTAATTAAAAAGATGAAGTCACCTATTTAATGAACTTTAAAAACCTCCAGTCACCTTTCCTCTCCCAGGCCAATTGAAACCAAATGTATTTATGGTACTGTGGTGTAAGCTGTTAATTAAAAAATGTAAAACAGACTTGTAAATATCTTATTTTAACACTGTACTACTACCGGTGTAACCAGCAATAATTTTTTGTGGGAAATTTCTATGTCTGCTAGGCCTTCTACTGCTTGGAAAACAATTTAACCGACGTGTATCATATATACATATATATATATTTGTACATTAAAGATTCTGTAGAGTCCTATGTGCTAAGAAAATTAAATTGAGAACATTTTTTCAGTAAGAAATATTGGAGATTACCCAGGAACAGAAAATATCTAGTGATGAATAATGAGCAAGTTATACCTACATTAATATGATCCTTTTTATCCATGCATGCATTATAGAAAAGCACCGTGTGAGGCAACACAGAAATAAACCCAATGTAAAACATGATTCTTGGAAAGGTCATTGATGTTTAAAAATGGATCAACATTTTCTTAATAGCTTTGTCCTCATTCTACCTAAGAGTAAAACTGAGCTTAACATTGTGCAAGTTAAGGTATTTCCCAACATTACTTCATACAAACTCTCGACAGTGAGCTCTACTGCACAATTTTTCTTACGTGTTCCTCTTAACTACCTTTCTCATACATATGTTTCTCATTACTTCCCAAGGTCTTAGGGGAGAAAAAAAAAAGAGGGAAAAAAAAATAAAAAAACCAAATCTTCTTATAGTGGAAGCATTGTTTACTTACACTTCCTGCACAACCCACTCAAACAGGTCAGGTATGTTAAATCAATAATCCCAGTGGCAAAGTGAAGGAAGTTGTATAGCAGGCACAAAACACTCAAGGGAAATTAATAGGTGGCAGGAGTGTTTCAGAAAAAATCTACAGAACAGCAGAAATCAGGGTTAAAAGATCCAGAACAGTGTAAATGCTACCCCATAAAGCCAAAATATTATTAGAAGTTAGACTGAGCATCTGGAATAGCTGGGTGCTGAAGCAATGATAATCTTAGGAGCCTAGAGAGAATCAGTTTCCCAGAAGAGTCAGAAGAACAAAATTCTGTAAAAGTGTAGGGACTGAAGCAGACAAAGTAGCTGAGGAAAGAAGATCAAACAGACAGGGTTGCTGAAAGAAGAAGATCAAATATTCATTTGATGAATATCATATCAAATATTAATTTGATGTACATCTTTCAGAGAAGGGGAAGAACGTATTTGTCAGAAAGCTTTCCAACTTAGGAGGGCTTCAAACTAGAGTTGCTGGGGGAGGGGATCCTAAATCCATCCAACTTCAAGGCCAATGACAGTAATGGACGCCTGGGCCTGGAGTAGGATCACAGGCCAGGAAGAGAGCACCAATTGGTAATCCAGCCACAATGGGGTTCCAACTTAAATGCCTGTACACCAATGCACAGAGCAAGGGGAACAAGCAAGAAAAGTTACAGACGTGCGCGTGCATACAGGGCTATGATGTCACTGGCATCACTGAGACGTGGTGGGATAGCTCTCATGACTCATAGGAGTAGATGGGTATAAACTCTTTAGGAAAGACAGGCAGGGAGAGGGGGAGGGGGTGTTGCCCTGCATGGAGCTCCACCTGGGGATGGATGAGGAGCTGCCAGAGAGCTTATGGCTCAGGGTTAAAGGGAAGGCAGGGGAAGGAGATGTCGTTGTGGGGGTCTGATACAGGCTGCCTGACCAGGAAGACAGACTGGATAAGGCCCTCTACAAACAGATACGAACAGCTTTGCATTCGCAACCTATAGTTCTCATAGGAGACTTAACCACCCCGGTATCTGTTGGCAGGACAACACAGCAGGGCATCAGCAGTTGAAGAGGTTCCTGGAATACATTGATGACAACTTTTTCTTCCAAGTGATACAGGAACCGATGAGAAAAGGTATTATGCTGGACCTTGTCCTTACCAACAAGGAGGGGTTGGTGAGTAATGTGAAGCTCAAGGGCAACCTTGGATGCAGTGACCATGAAATGGTTGAGTTCAAGATCCTCAGGGCATCAAAGAGGGTGTACAGCAAGGTCACTCCTCTGGACTTCAAGAGAGCAGACTTAGATTTCTTCAGGGACCTGCTTGGCAGAGTGTCGTGGGACAAAGCCCTGGAGGGAAGAGGGGCCCAAGAAAGCTGTTCAGTATTCAAGGGCCATCTCCTCCAAGCACAGGAGCAGTGCATCCCAAGAATGAGGAAGGAAGGCAAGAATGCCAGGAGGCCTCTGTAGATGAACAAGGAGCTCCTGGACCTACTCAGGCACAAAAAGAAAATATATGGGGAGTGGAAGGGTTAGCTGGGAGGTCTACAAAGAGTCTGTCCGAGCAGCCAGGGATCAGGTTAGGAAACCTAAAGCCCACATAGAATTAAATCTAGACAGGGACATAAAGGGGAACAAGAAGACCTTCTACAAGTACATCAGAAAAAAAAGGAAGACTAGAGAAGATGTGAGCCCTCTCTGGAAGGAAACTGGAGATCTGGCCACAAGGGATATGGAGAAGGCTGAGGTGCTCAATGACTTCTTTGCCTCAGTCTTCACTGGCAAGAGTCCTGGTAGCACCACCCAAGTTGCAGAAACCGAAGGTAAGAACTGGGAGAAGGAAGATCCACCCACCATAAGTTAAGATCAGGTTAGAGACCATCTAAAGAACCTGAAGGTGCACAAGTCCATGGCACCTGATGAGATCCATCCACAGATCCTGAGGGAACTGGCAGATGAAGTTACCAAGCTGTTAACTATCATATTTGAAAGGTCATGACAGTCTGGTGAAGTTCCCACTGGATGGAAAAAGGGAAACATAACCCCCATTTTCAAGAAGGGTAAAAAAGATGACCTGGGGAACTAAAGGCCAGTCAGTCTCACCTCTGTGCCTGGCAAGATCATGGAGCAGATCCTCCTGAAGGCTCTACTAAGGCACATGGAAAATGAAGGAGAGGTGATTGGTAACTGCTTCACCAAAGGCAAAACATGCCTGACAAACCTGGTGGCCTTTTATGATGGAGTTATGACATCAGTGGACAAAGGAAGAGCAACTGATGTCATCTGCCTGGACCTCTGCAAAGCACTTGACACTGTACCACACGACATCCTGGTGGCCCAATTGGAAAAATATGAATTTGATGGATGAACCACCTGCTGGATAAGGAATTGGCTGTATGGTTGCACTCAAAGAGATGTGATCAACGGCTCAGTGTCTGAATGGAGATCGGTGACAAGTGGCATTCCTCAGGGATCGGTACTGGGACTGGTGTTATTTAACATCTTTGTCGGTGACATGGACAGTGGGATTGAGTGCACCTTCAGCAAGTTTGTGGATGACACCAAGCGGTGTGGTGCAGTTGACATGTTAGAGGGAAGGGATGCCATCCAGAGGGACCTTAACAGGCTTGAGAGGTGGGCCAATGCAAACCTCACGAAATTTAACAAGGCCAAGTGCAAGGTTCTGCACATGGGTCGAGGCAATCCCAAGCACAAATACAGGCTGGGTGGAGCGTGGATGGAGAGCAGCTCTGAGGAGAAGGACTTGGGGGTATTGGTGGATGAAAAACTGAACATGAGCTGGCAGTGTGCGCTCACGGCCCAGAAGGCCAACTAGATCCTGGGCTGCATCAGAAGAAGCATTAGCAGCAGGTCAAGGGAGGTGATTCTGCCCCTCTACTCTGCTCTAGTGAGACCCCACCTGGAGTACTGTGTCCAGGTCTGGGCCCCCCAACGCAAGAAGGATGTCGAGCTGTTGGAGTGGGTCCAGAGGAGGGTGTATGAAGATGATCAGAGGGCTGGAACACCTCCCATATGAGACAGTTCGGATTGTTCAGCCTGGAGAAGAGAAGGCTCTGGGGAGACCTTATAGCAGCCATCCAGTACCTGAAGGGGGCTACAGGAAAGCTGAGGAGGGACTTTTTACAAGGAAGTGTAGCAACAGGATGAGAGGTAATGGTTTTGAACTGAAAGAGGGATGATTTAGATTAGATATAAGGAAGAAATTTTTTCCTGTGAGGGTGGTGAGGCAGTGGAACAAGTTGCCCAGGGAAGCTGTGGATGCCCCATCCCTGGAAGTGTTCAAGGCCAGGCTGGATGAGGCTTTGAGCAACCTGGTCTACTGGAAGGTGTCCCTGTCCATGGCAGAGGGGGTTGGGACTCGAGGATCTATAAGGTCCCTGACAACCCTAACCATTCTTTGGTTCTATGATTTCCCGTACTACTGCAAATGCAGTAGGAGACAACTGTGCTGGGGAGAGTTGTCATGGATATATTTCTTAGAACGTATTCACAAAATGTATTTTATGATACATTTCCAGATATAGACTAATAATCCATTTGCAAACCATCCACTGGGTCCATTCTTACTTTGTTGGGAAATGGTGATGCACAGGTAGTAACTCTGCCCTAAACAGATTGTTGACGATTTGCATGGCAACAGCTGGTAGAAAGTTTTTCTTTTTCTTTTCATTCTCTGGTGTGTTTGACTGGGAGGTTACATTATTTTAATCAACCAATATAATGCTTCCCAGATGCTGTTGGAATCCAGCTTGATTAACATCACCACTATGGCTACTTTAAATTATGTCATGAATCAAGGCAGCTTTTAGAAACCTAAGAGTTAAGAAGTACAGTGATAGCTTTACATTTATTACTGCTAAAATTTGCAATTTGACAGGATTTGCAGAAGTCAAGAAGGGCAGGTATGGTAGAAGTGTTTTGAAAATGAGTGCTCTAAGCATAAAAAATTCACAAAGTAAAATATTGACCTGAAGCATAAGTGGCACAGACTTAGTTAAAGAGAAGACAGAGGGCAGGATAACAAAACAGGAATTTGGTAATGATTGTAGAGTATTATCTTGACATTGTCAGTTAAGACAATCCTAGTATCACTCTTTGAAACATTTCTGTGCCTGACTATAGACCTCAGATTTCTACATAATCCTTCCTCTACCACTTCCTTGACTTTAAGAGGTGGAACAAACAAAGCATTTTTTGAAATACTGTCCAACACTTTTTTTCATATTTCATGTTAACTAAGTAACGATAATCCTTATGTGACAATGCCTTTGATATATTGAATTGAATTCAGTACGGAATTCTGACATTAATGGAATAGATGCAGATCTGAAAACTGCTTGACCAGTTTAATAAAACTTTAAATAGATCTAAGCTGAGTTATCTGTAGAAAGTAGTTTTAAAGACAAACATTATTAGGGACAGTTTATGTTATTCGGAGTGGGAATGGACTTTAGTTTCAAACACTTATACACTGTTGTGTAATATAGGTATTCCCAGCTGACGTCAGTGTCTAAGCTGCAAGACAATGGAGACATGGGGGATCTGGTTGCCTAAACATAGGTACGCAGTGTCACCTGAGATGCTCTGGGTTTTGCCAAGGTGTCTGTACAAGGCCGGCATAAATTACATTGTATGTTCAAGAGATATACCTCCTTCTGGAGTAATGCAGAAGGCAAAAACAACACTACACATGGGCCCAAAATGATGTTAGATACCTGTGTTTAGGGAACAGAATCCTGTACATTGTCAACACAGTCAGTGGAGAGTCCAGAGAGTTATTTAGCAGAACAAATATACGAGTTCATACTACTTGAGAGTAGTATGACCTCATGGCATATAATTCAGTCATCTAAGAATGGACAGCTAGTGTTATCTGAGTTGCTACAGGGAAACTTTCCTGGCTTCTGATTCAGAATAATATGGATTTCCATGTTGTATGCATCAGTCTGGAGAAGGTGTCTCAGATAACTAAGAATTTTGCATGCAGCGTTGTCAAGCCTTAAACGTCTATAGTCAAGAAAAAAGGATTTATTGGTTAAAACAAATTTAAATTCAAGTTATTTTGGAAACAGAACTGAAGGACTCGGAACCAAAGAGATATTTTTTTTACAATGTGGGTGGTAAAATACTGGAACAATGTGCCCAGAGAGTTGGTAAATGCCCCGTCCCTGAAAACATTCAAGGTCATATTGGACAGGGCTCTGAGCAACCTGATCTGGTTGAAGGTGTTCTTGCTCACTGCAGGGGCGTTGGACTAGATGACCTTTAAAGGTCCCATCCAGCCCAAACCATTCCATGGTGCTATGATTGTATCATTCTACGACTCCTCTTTGGAAGGCAATGGTATAACAAATTTCCTATCTGGAAGCTGAAATTAGACATAATTAAACTGAAGTTATTTACCCATTTTCTGGCATGAGTGACCACAAGCAACACTGGAACATTATGCCAATAATTAATCTTCATTCACCACTGATAGAACATGTTTCTTTGAGATTCAATGTATTTTGATTTATATTAAGATATGTTCTAATTCAAGTACAGTTACTGGACTTCAAGAAAAAAAATAATTCATTTGATTTCATTTGATAATGGAATTATTATGCAAGCAATCAGATTAGGTCATAGGTCACAGATCTGGAATGCAACCCTGTGACCTATAATGTGTTTCAGATTTCAAGGCCTTTCGGGGTGGTGTTGGAGAGCTAGAGGATGACGGAGAGCAAGGACACAGGGAATACAGTGTCAGGTTCAAAGTGGGGTCAAGAATTGCAGGTTCCCAAAGAATACAGCAGCACTTCTTGTTGAGGTACAAGAAGAGAAAGAGGAATCTGTGTGTATTCACTTTAATTGATATCTGATTGGAAGATGCTGCTACTTCCACTACTTTATCACAGCTCCTATTTTTACTATGAATATCACTAGAGTAAAGGTAGCAATTCAGTAACAACAGGGAATTTCTTTTGCAAAAGATAGTGGGAGACATCTGCAGGAATGTTAGCAACAGACTGTATGTACCCCATACTCACTAAGTATGATTTCTGAAATACTTCAGAAAAAGGCAGTTTCCCTTTTATGTATGCTGGCACTGACAGGAGACAACCAAAAGTCTTTGTGCAACTTTGAAAACTCTCTCTAGTGGAGGTGTGGAAATGACAAGATTGAGGACCATGCTGACCATTTCTGTCTGTCCCAGGTGCCTATTATTTCTGATAACAAAAAATTGGTATATGCCTTGCAGGACACTTTGTGCAAATGTCATCTTTTGTTTACTGTCTGACTTTGACAGTCTATGATTTCCTAGACAGACAATAAGAATGTAAGAGGAAAGTTAGCTATTACTCACAGTCTGCTGTCAGTTTAAGCATTCACAACCTGTCACATCTTGTGAGAACTGAAGTTGCAAATCAGTCTGTCTCTGCAGCAGCGCAAAGAAATGCGCCAGGTGAAATGCATTCCTTCATATGCTCGAATTGCTTGAAATGAACATAAATCTACTAATAAATGTACATTACTAACACTAATGAGCTCAGCATTGAGAAAATATAGACTATGCAATGTCTGGAATCATCTTAAAGGAGACCTTTAAAGTGCTTATCTAGTCAACAAAATCTAATTAAATCACAGGACTTGCTTATAAATTTACATTTTTCTGAGTCAAAATTACATGGAATTTATATTTTTCATTTCATTTTCTCACTGATTTTACTTATTTTTACTTCAGTAATGATACAAAGATGACTTAAGTGATGTATGTTTGGCTTTATATTGCACGCTTATTCATACAAATGTTTTCTTTAGACCAGAACTTTTTGATCTTTTCTACATGTACAAAGCACCTAACACATTGATCCCATTGACATAGGAATAGTCTTTGATCAAAATATAATCTCTAAGTAAACTTTTCAGTTTAAAGCAATAAATAGAGTACATGCCATTTTATATTGTTATTTTTAACACAAAAGACATTGTTTATGCATATTGAAGATTTATGTTTATTTTGTTGTGCAATTTTGCAAGATACTCCTTGATTTTTTTTTGAGTTGTTCATCCACTAACAATACCCACTACAATGCCCCAGACTTCCTAAAATCTGAGGAATTGGTTGGTTTTTTTTTTTTCCACAATCTAGTGTCTGTATGACCATATGCTATTCCATTAAAAACTCTTTTCTTTCATATTTTACTCTCTCTCTGTCTTCCAAATGTGTCTTTTACAACTTGAGTTTAGCTGCTTCCATTTGATCCTCTGATCATCCACATTCCTCACTGGTTCTGTGAATCTTAACTCTGAACTTTATCTTTAGACTTACTTCCATTCTTTAAAGTGATTTGTACATTTTTGCTAACAGGGTTGTTACACATTTCTTTTATAGGAAAAGAGACTGATTTAGACTTTATGATGGATGGGATTTAACATAAGCCCAGAAAAATGTTTCAGCCTCATCTGTTTTTAAAGAACTTAAATTATCACTTAAAAAAAAAAAAAAAGTTGTAATCCTTATGCTTGCCATAATGCCCTGAAATACCATAGTGAAGTGCATAGGGTATGGACAAGAAAACACTAAATGTAAACAGAATTAGCCATAAATGTAAGCAGAATTAGTACAGAAATATGACAGCTAAACACAATTATGAGATTTTTGCTAGTATTAATAGGAGTTTATTTTCTTCATGAGCTTTCAACACAAAAGTTTAGATTTTCAATAGAAACTAGAGAAATGAGACTATGACTTAGAATACAAAAAAGAGATCAATCTTTCTAAACATCTTTTGATAATTTAATTCTCATCACACCAAATGTGAATAGGATTAAATTTCAATGGATTCATTAAAATATTTTTGTTAAATGGAATAAAAATTAAGTATTATTTTACTATCTAATTTTATTTTATAGTGTTGAGAACTGTCAAGTACTTTTTGAAAGCATTGTGAAGACATATGGTGCAGTATGCTTCTATCGTTGAATGCCATCTGCTGTCTAGGCTTAAATGAACACTGATTTTACTTTTAGTTCGCAATGAACATGAAGAATTAATGTGACCCATGCACTACAGTTTAGCTCAGTCATTGGCAGGTGCACATTGAAGGTATAAAACATATTTATAATTATAAAATGGCTATTTACATGTTCCCAGGTGGGTAAGTAACAAATAATTGCATGCCAGCCCATTATGCTCCCAACCACTGTACTGAAATAAACCTAGAAAGATGAAAGGATAAAGCATTTCCTTAATAATAACTGTATAACAGTTATATAATTTAGACTGACAAATTTAAATCTAATAAAGACTTTAAAAACTCTTTTTAACATGTAAAATGGAGACTTGCAACTGGAATCGGGAACCTTAAGAATGTCAAAGTAAAGTTATAAAATACCCTATGATGCTTTTATTATATTTACCCTGTGGTTTTCTGTTGACATTAAAGTTACTCTGTTGAAATGCATTTGCCTCAGTCTTCCAACACCTTCTTAACAGAAAAAGAAATGCCTGCACATGCTCTAATTTATCACCCTCAACGCCAGAAGATGACAAATTATCCAGAACAAGCTGCTGTCTGAATGCTGATAACTTTGACCTTCAACCAGAAAAAAACTTGATGTAATAAATGCATGAATTCTGAATGATTCTTAAAAAATTTCATGTAGAATCACAGTGCTGAATTGTGTCCAAAGGCACAGTCTTTTCTTCACTGAAGACAGTGACAAAACAAGTCTTTTGAGGAGCATCCAAGGGAACTGAGGTTTTTTAGCCTGGAGAAAACAGGGCTGAGAGGAGACCTTATCGCTCTCTACAACTACCTGGAAGGAGGTTGTAGCAAGGTTGGTGCCAGTCTCTTTTCCCAAGTAACAAGGGATAGGATGAGAGGAAACAACCTCAAGTTGCCCCATGGGAGGTTTAGATTGGATATCAAGAAAAATCTATTCACTGAAAGACTTATCAAGCCCTCTTAATGCTGTCTTCCCCTCACCGCTGAATGTACTGGAGAGGCATCTTTTGGGAACAAGGGTTCCTGGGGGTCACCTCTCTCCTGCCACTGAGTGATGGGGATGGACATGCCCTGTGGAAAGGGCAGCAGCAGCACCAGTACAGCGCGAGTGTCCACCTGTGAGAGAAGGAGAGAAGGGCCATTTTGCCCATATTCTCCAAACCTGCTGAGAAGCCAAGTCTACTTTGGCTGCCAGAGGGGATGGGTGGTGGCCACTGCTTGGGACCAGCCTGCAATAAAATTGCAGCACTCACCGAGCAACACCATGACAGAAAGGGTCCTTGGTGAGCTGCATTGGCCCCTGGCCATATGTGAGAAGTGGGGACAGCGGAGAGGCTTTCCTGTGGCCAGAGACCTAGGATGGTCCCAGTGGGACAGGATGCCAGCACTGGAGGAGGCTGGGGCAAGGGACGCTCCTGATAAAGCTTAGCTGACTGGCCTGAGACACGTCGCACCCTGGGCAATTCTTACATTTGCCTGGGCCTCAACCAGCTTCTCCAGGCTGCTGGCACGTAGTGTCATCACCTGGGCAAAGGGAAAAGAGTGGAAGGTGAGAAACTATGCACCTGGTGCTGGGCTGGAGCAGTATCTGGGGGCAGCGTGGAGATACTGGGGAGCCCAGACCTGGGCACAGTGCTGCAGGCATGGCCTCACCAGTGCTGAGCAGAGGGGAAGAGTCATCTCCCTCCAGCTGCTGGCCTGAATTTCCACCCTCTGTGTTTCCTGCAAGGGCACTTTGTTGGTTCCTGGTCAGTTTGCTGTCCACTAAAACCCCTAGGTCCTTTTCTGCTTGCCAAACTGCTTTTGGTCCCAAGTATGTGTGGATGTTTCCCAGGACAATTTGTGCTTGTACTGGTGCCATCAGCAGTCGGCCCCACCCGCTTTCTGCAGGTCTCCCTGTGCCACTACCATGAGAGTTAGAAGGGCGTGTTTCCTCCAGCCAAAGCAGTAGTTCAGATGGAAAGGTTCTCTTCTTATGTGAAAGGGAGAAAGAGAATGGACTTTGGCAAGTACCTCAGAGTACAGAGATGGAAGTTCCACACAACTCCATCTTTATCTTTTTTTTTTTCACAGGCAGCATCCCTGGAACTCTGGCTCATTTGCAGACAATAAATTAATTTCCCCAAAATGAGTCTGTTTTGCCCATGACAGTAATTAGTAAGTGGTGTCCCTGTCCTTATCTCAACCCACAAGCTTTTTGTTGTATTTTCTACCCCTGTCTTGTTGAGATCGGGGAGTGATAGAACGGCTTGTTGTGTATCTGGAGGCTAGACAAGGTCAACTCGCCAAAGCAGAAATTAGTCTGTAAAGTGAAAAAGGTAGTGCTGTGACCAAGATGTCCATACTCAACAGTGGAGGGGTGGTTTATCTGAATAAGCTCTTGTCTGGTCCTGTAGACTGCATGCCTACTATAGGCCAGAAGACACTGGACGCAATTCTTTTTGTATAGTTGTGCTGGTTTTTTTCTTCATAGTAGCTGGTAAGGGGCTCTGTTTTGGATTTGTATGGGAAACGGTGTTGATAATACAGGGATGCTTTAGCTATAGCAGAGCAGTGCTTACACAGAGTCAAGGCCATTTCTGCTCCTCGCACTGCCCCACCAGTGAGTACTGCACTGCCAGGCCAGGCCAGCTGACCCCAACTAACCAAAAGGGTATCCCATACCATATGATGTCACACTCAGCAGTAAAACTAGGGGAGAGCTCAGTGAGGGGTGCTGATTGGGGACTGCCTGGGCATCAAACTGTTGGTGGGGGAGTTAATTTGCATCACTTGTCTTTCTTGGGTTTTATTTCTGTGTCTTTGGTATTTTCCTTTTCATTACAATTCATTATTATTATTATTATTATTAATCTGTTTTTATCTCAATCCATGTTGTTTCTCACTTTTACCCTTCCAATAGTCTCCCCTCCGTCCCCTTGCAGGGGAGTGAGCTGTGTGGTGCTTAGTTGACAACTAGGGTTAAACCATGACAATAGTTTTATTTAAAAGAAATACAGTTTGCCCACTTGTAAACTATTCTGTGTCATAACTGAAGTATGGTATGTAGGAAACTTAGAAGAATTAAAAAGGGTATTTCTGAATCAAACTAAAACAATCCTACAGATTTCTGCAGATTCTTACAGCAGTTTATGTCTCATTTGTTCCATCATAAGGGTAGATATTTAGTGTAAATAGTTGTGTAAATTCCTGGTACAATGAAAAACTTGGGGTACCACTAGAGAGTTGGTCACTGATTCTAATCTGCTCATAGGCAAATTGGGTAAAACTAATCTCCACCTAGATTACGTAACCATAAAAGTGCATGCATTACTTCTGTTCTGTGATCAAGACAGTTACATTCCTTAAATAAAGTTGATATCTTTTCTTGGCAAAGATGTACTGAAGTCTTAACCCCAAGATGAGTTCCGCCTTTGCCAGAATAAGAATGATCCAGAAGCACAAATGTGAGCTGTTTTTAATTAATAATTATAACAAAAATATTACTGAAATGTTTATTAAAAATAGATATAACTAATTTCTAATAAATGAAGTAGCTAAATTTGTATATATTCAAATGTTCTAATGTATTATTTCTTTATGTTGTAGCATTCTAAGCAACATCTATATAAACATGATTTTTTTTTTTTTTGCATTTGCATTTATGCCTTTAAATCGAGAACCCTGTTAAATGAATAGTACCCCACATTCACTTTACAGTCAGTAGAAAGAAGTAAAAAATCTCCAGGGGGACACTCCATCTAAGATCCAAATTGCTTTCTAGATATGCTTCTTTCACTTTATTGATTGCATAAAGAGCCTTGACACTTGTCTAACGCTAGGAAGGATGAATCTGAACCACAATATCTCATGGTGTTCTGTTAACAGAATTAGCTATGCTTCCTGGGTTTTCTTCATTTCCTATCTTCCCTTTTTTGATTACTAGCTTTTTTCTCTCTCATTATAAGGTTACTATGCATATATGCTAACAATGGCCAGTATCTTTTACTAACTAGGACGATTCACTAGAAATCTCCTGATATAAATTAAGCAAATAGGTAAATGCAGAAAAGTAAGATCTGTGGTTATCTGAAATGCTTTTCTCTATTCTTTGACTACCAATAATACCTGTATTTTCTGTAGTCTTTTAATTATAAAAATTTATCTTGAAGCACGCTGCCAAAGAATCAGGTTTTTTCCTGTTTGCCTAATTTATGGGGATATATGGCACATCTTCTCTTACATATTTTATTTTTCAATTAATTATTTTATAAGTCTACTAAGGTTTAATACCTTTTTTTTTTTTTTTTTTAAGAGAAATTCACCCTTTATAATAATATGGGTAAAATTTTAAAACAGTCTAGGCCGTCTGCTTATTTAGAACACGTTCAGTCCTTGAAATCATTAACAGATTCAGTCCTTCATGTGGGCTTTGAAATTTGACTTTGTTGATCATAGGCTTCTACCACTATGTTAGCACTTTGTCTTAATCTTTACTGCCAGCCCTTCTAGTCAGCACCAACTATTGCAGCAGATACCTACACAATGTAGTGTTTAAGGCACTTTTAAGTGCCTCATTTACATAATACCAGAGTAATTCATTATCTTTAATGTTTTTATTCTTAAAATATCCCTTAGGGAGTAAAGTACTCTTATCCCCATTTTCAAACAGGCTAGTGAGAGGCACATATTCTTTGAGAACTCAAAAGCTAAATTCAGCTGCCTAAACACAGTGATAGTTAAAGTCCCTCAAAAATATTCAACTCTGTTTTCCTCTGCAATACCAGAAAAGTTCAAGTCTTCTGTAAGTCCTGTGTCATACCTGACAGTTCTGTGAAAATGTCTTAGATATCCTAAGGCATCTTAAATTGCACTAAACACCTACATTTAGGCCAATGAGTCGAATCCTAAAAGTTTCAAGGATATTTTAAGACCAGGTGAGAGATCCAGGAAGATCTACCTGATCTGATGTGAAGTTTGAAACATGCCAGGGACCTAATGTCTACTGAAGTTTCCAAGCAGACATCTTTCTTTGCTTAACTAAGTAGTAAAATTGGGCATTTTAGAGTCAAGAAATACTCTCAAGATTAGGTTATTCTGATCCAGTTTAGCAAAAAGCATATCATGACAGTCCACATCAGAACAATTCGCAGTGGTTAGAGTACTTGGATAGCAGGTATCCCTAAATCTGCAATGGCTTGGACTCACATCCTGAAAGAGTGGATGAACCCTTGGCCTAAAAACTGTTCTAAAAGAGTATCTCTCCTGTTGAATTTAAATCACAACACAGGGTGAAAGCAATAATCTTGGATTCAGGAAGCTTATGTCCCTGTCTTACTGGTTTCACTTAATCTTACTGAAGGGCTCCAGTGCCTACTCCATTATCTGTTGAAGTGCCTTGTTTTAATTTATTTTGTTAGTTTATATTAGAAAACCAATTACTTTTTTATTATGCTGTGTTATAATATCATCAATAGATATCATATATATGATATACATATCTTATGTGACCTATAGGATAGTATTTAAGCAGTATAGACCCAGGAGCAGCTGGAGGTGATATGGAAGATCCAAGGTGCAAAGTTTTGGAGAGCAGAGAAAAATAAGAAAGCCCAGAAGAAAGCTAGCGTACAGGATTCAGACTAAGCTTTGCAGCAGTGTAGATGTGAAAGAGAACGAAAAATGAGAATTGGAGAGTAGTTTGGAGAGCAGCATAAGAGGTAATTTGCAAGACTATGGAACATGAGGACTGTGAACTAAGAAAAGAAAGGGAAAGTCAATGAGTGAAAAAACAGTGATACCTGTAGGACAGACTTAACTGATATGAAGGAAAAAAAACACTGCTAAAAACTGAGCAATTCTTTATAGCGTTTAAATAATTTAAAGAGTAGGTACAGAATCACAGAGTGATTGAGGTTGGAAGGAACCTCTGGAGGTCATCTTGTCTGACTCCGTGCTCAAGCAGGTTCACCTAGAGCAGGTTGCCTATCATCAGTTAGATATCATATATAAACTTGCTCAGGGCACACTCTGCCCCATCATACGGATCATTAATGAGGGTGTTAAACTGGACTGAAGACAACATTCACCTCTGGGGTACACCGCTAGTTAGTGGCCTCCAACTAGACTTTGTCCTACTGATCGCTGCCCTCTTGGCCTGGCCTTTCAGACAGTTTTCAACCCACCTCCCCATCTGCTTATCCAGCACATGTATCAACAGTTTGTCTCTGAGGATCTCATGGAAGACAGTGACAAAAGCCTTACTACTGAAGTCCGGATGGACAGCATCCACAGTTCTGGCCTCATCTACCAAGCCACTCATTTCATTGTAGAAGTTTATCAAGCTGATCAAGCATGTGGTCCCCCTGGTAAAGCCCTGCTCTCTATTCCTGTTGATTTTCTTGTCCTTAATATTTTTTTTTCCTATCACTCAATGTCCATCGTGTACCTTCCTGTACTATCTCCCCTCAGTCCCCCATCCACTGCCTTCCCTTCATCTATTGG
This sequence comes from Pterocles gutturalis, assembly GCF_000699245.1. Lineage (NCBI taxonomy): Eukaryota > Metazoa > Chordata > Aves > Pterocliformes > Pteroclidae > Pterocles > Pterocles gutturalis. Next base: position 18,294 of record NW_010138983.1, read on the forward strand.
ATGGATAACCTTGTCATAAGACGATATTAAGTTAGTAAGGCATGACATTCCCCTCATGAACCCGTGCTGGCTCTGGCAAATGACTGTATTGTGTTTCAAGTGTTTTTCAATAACTCACAGAATAATCTTCTCCATAATTTTACCTGGCACTGAAGTGAGACTGAGAGGCCTACAATTACCAGAGCCTTCCTTCTTGTCCTTCTTCAAAATCAAAATAATATTTGCTAGGTTCAAGTTGACGAGGACCTCTCCAGATTCCCAAGACAATTCTTCCAATTCCAGAGCCTCATACCTGTTCTGTAAGGGTGCCTGGGAAGGCAAGGTAGGTAAGGAGAAGGTTCGCCTGTCGCAAGCAGAGACTTTTTCCCATTCACCTCTATCCCTTAAATCACTGCCTTCTGTGTGGTGGAGAGACCTCAACCTGTGTTATGCCTAACTGACATTTCTGGGCCTTTTGACAGCAGAGTGTGTTTCCACCAGTAATTCTCTTTCTCAGACTCCTGGATGCTCCTCAACCTGACAAAAGCTCAGCCACCAAGCAGAGCAGCTCTTCTACCCAGGCTCACCTGTCACAGGCATTCTCACTGTTACCCTCAGACACCAGTGGAAACCTTGGGCACATTCTGCAGCCAGAGACATGGATGTCTGCATCATGATGATAAGCTGCATCAGTCCCAGTGGGTGCTTATACCACAGGGGACACAGAAGACATAGCTTTCTGTCAGGTGGTCACCATCGCTGGAGCTCCCTGCAGGGAGATTATGACTGGGGGCAGAAGCCTGAGGGCAAGTGGTCTGGTTAGTGAAGTCACAGTCCCCCAATATCTTGGTGTCCTTCAGCAGATGGTCATCCTTGCTGCTGCCTGGTTCCTTCCCACATATAGACTAAGAGTGTCGAGGGGCTCAGCTGTCCCCTCAGACACTCCTCTCCCAGTACCTCATAAGCCTCACATGCCTCTCATCACATTGCAACTGCTGCTGCTAGCATTGGCTTCCCGTGGTTTGAATTGTGATACATGCACGATGTTTGACTTCTTGAAAAGCCTGTCATCAGGACTTGGTTATTTTCTAATGCAGAGGTTGCACCAGAGGACAGTGTTAGTATACAATGGGAGAATTTTTTTTTTTAAAAACAAACAAACAAAACCCACCACCACTCCAAAATCTATTTTCAAATATTTTGCAAACTTTCTGATGACATACATATGAATATGTCCATAAACCAAATCTTCAAATTCTTATAAATTATAAGAACCAAGTCTCAGCCTTTGTCAACTACTCAAAAGCTCCCTGTACTTTGATAAAAATCCTTAGTAATGCAGTGAGATTATCTGACACTATTAAGCCTTGGACCATTCTTCTAAATTTATGTTTTAACTTTTTGATAAGTTTAATTCAAAGACTATTGAAGACCAAGGTTTTCAGTGATACTTGAAGCTTCCACTGTCAACTTTGTGCTGTGGTGTCGTTAAAGACAGGAAAAAGAGTAGGAAAACATCAAAGCACCATTGGTCTTTCATCAAGATATATGAGTCTACATTTTATTATGCTTACTGATTTTCATTTTAGGTTGAATTTTATGATTGGTGTATTGCATTTTATTGTTCTTGGGTTTGGGTTCTTTTTTGGATTTTTTTTTTTTTTTCACCAACATGTGTAATAAATATTTCTCCCACCCCACTGGGAATGAAAGTTGGTTTTTTTGTTTGTTTGTTTGAAAAATTGTAGGCTTTTCCTTTTCCCTCTCCTCTCCTCTCTCCTCCTCTCTTCTCCTCTCCTCTCCTCTGCCTGCTTTGTTTGTAATGGTCCAGCTTCACACAGCTGAGCCACGCCTATTGTTTTTCATAGTCTAGTAGCTAAGACACCTTTTTAACATGTGGAAGATGTAGGATCAAGCCTTCCTCAAGATGAGAAAATACTGGGATCCAGTTCTTTCATTTCCATTAACTTATTATCTGAAAAGTAATCACAAGCTTGGCTGTAGCCCTAACCACATCAAACTTTTTGGTCAGCTCCAACTGAAATATTGGCATCTGTCTTTCAGGAACAGTGATGTGTGACTACAGTTAGATGTTCAGGGAGCTTTCAAGCTAAATAAGAAAATGTCCAATGAAATTAGAAGCTTATAGATCTAGGAAGTCTCAAAGACAGATTAGCTCGTTGTTGTGGACTCGGCCATCTAAAACCCATCCTAAACTGGATGGAGTTTAAGCAGACTGTAACTTCAAACTATTAAATGATTGAGTTACTTTATGTCAAAAAAAAAAAATGGCAGCTGGCCAAGTTGAAAAATCTGATGATAACTAGCTTTGTTCCACCATTAACAGCTTATTACAGTGTGAGAAATGAAACTGCCATATTATTCTCTGCCAGAGATGGCATTCACAGGTTGAAATTAGTATTTTTAAAGTAATATAATCCCTTTTTTTCCATACTTTCTCTTTATTATAAGGAAGGTGGCAGATGACTGATAAATTTTAAAAGAACGTGGACTGAGCCTCCTCCCCCTCACCAAATAGCTGTATTGATAAAAGAAAATTCATATCTTTAAGATACATTTTTAAATGTTTCTTAGAACAAAGCAGGGAAAAGAAGGTTGACATTTTTATATAATTCCAGTTTGAAAATAATTGAAAGTGGCTGTCATATTGCACAAAGCATAGGAATGCTGCTGAATACTTGGAGAGAAACCTTGTAATTTCCTGAAAATAGTCCTTAAAGGATGTTCTGTCAATCAATGCTCTAATTTCTTTATTTTACAGAAATTCAGATTATGAGTAATACTTTTTCTCCTAATCTGCTATTTTTTTCCTTTTCACGGAAGAGCAAGTTGGTACCAGATCCTTCATTTCTCCTACTCTCAAAAGGGTATGGAGTATACTTTGTAAAAAAAGAGTAATGGATGTTTGTAAATCAGGGAAATTCACATATCTTCATGAGCTCCTACCCTCAGCCAGTCACTCTCTTTCTTTTATTTTCTCAGCTGTTGTTGCATAATCTTACTCTATAGGAGTTTAACCCAGCTGTAGATGGAAGGTTTGTCTTATAGAAACCAGCATCACAGGCAAGTACAGTGAAAGTCAATTTCCAATTCCTTTGCTCACGCAGTAGTACTTCATTACACAAGTTGTTCTCTTGGGTTGAATTATTGTCACTTAGCTTTGGCAGTAGACTAGTTTAACATCTATTCTATCCTTTTTCCTAAAGTTAGGGGAGAAAGAACAATTGGTGGAATGAAAGACTTCTGGAGACAGGATTGCTCTGCCTTAAGATAGACTGAATGATGGAGGAGAGGATTCACCTGCACCAATTCTCAGCCTCTGAAAATTGGATGTGTAATCCGAGGTAGCATATCAGACCTTCATTATTGCTAGTGGTGAGAAAAAGTGCAACGGAAGTGCATAAAAACAGATTCCTACTGTCACTGGAGGTACTGTAGCATATATTGGCCTCCAAGTTTACATTTTAAAAGAGTGCAGATTTCCTTTAAATGCTATGTCATACAGATTAGTCACATTAAGGTGTATTGTATAGCCTGGAATATCACAAACCATATTAGGTACTTACGTGTGAGCAGCTGAATCCTTTCTGAGCAGAACAGTATGGTGGCTGGTTTACATTCAGGGTCTAATTAAGATCTAGTATGAAAAATTCCTACTTGTAGATGCATTTCTAGATATGAGATATACATACATATATAAAATCTTATACCCATAATATATGTATAGTATTATACATTAGAGCTATTTTATGCAGAACATTGTGTTACATTTAAGACATAGACAGAAAAAAAAATATATAATACTGTAGATAAAATAGGTAGATTTTTAAAATACATCCATGAAACACTGTGATTAAGATATATACTGGGTTTACATGGAAAGGTTTTGGTAGCAGAGGGCTGTAGGTGTGGCTTTGTGAGAAGAGATCAGGCGCTGCCCCCATGCGGGATAGAGCCACTTCTATCTGGCTCAAAAACAGATTGACAACTGGCCAAAGCTGAGCCAATCAGTAATGCTGGTGGTGCCTCTGTGTTAAAATATTAAAGGAAGCGTAAAAAACACTGTGGAGCAGCAGTGGCAAAGATGAGTGAGTACAGTGGGAGAGAAACAACCCTGCAGACTCCAAGGCCAGTGAAGAAGGAGGGGGGGAGGCACTCCAGGCACGGGAGCAAAGGTTTCCCTGCAGCCCATGGAGCAGAACATGGTGAGGCAGGTTGTCCCCCTTCAGCCCATGGAGGACCATGGTGGAGCAGATATCTACACTGCAGCCCATGGAGGACCCCACACTGGAGCAGGTGGATATGTCCTGAAGGAAACTGCAGTCCATGGAGAGACCACATCAGAGCAGGTTCCTGGCAGGAGCTGTGGCCCTTGGAGAGGAGCCCATGCAGAAGCAGGTTTTCCAGCAGGACCTGTGACCCAGTGGGGGACCTATGCTGGATCAATTAATTCCCGAAGAACTGTACCCCACGGAAAGTACCCATGCTGGATCAGTTTTTGAAGAATCCTGTGGAAAGGACCCACATTGGAGAAGTTTATGAAGGACTGTCTCCCATGGCTGGGACTCCATGCTGGAGCAGGGGAAGAGCATGATGAGGAAGGAGCAGCAGAGACAAAGTGTTCTGAACTGACCATAACTCCTATTCCTCATCCCCCTGTACTGTTCAGGGAAGAAGACAGAAGAGCTAGGCATGAAGTTGAGCATGGGAAAAAGCAAGGGGTGGGGGAAAGGTGTTTTTAGCTTTATTTTATTTCTCACTATCCTAATCTGTAACAATTAACTGGCAATAAATTAAATTAATTTTCCCAAGTTGAGTCTGTTTTGCCCATGACAGTAATTGGCAAGTGATCTCCCTGTAATTGCCTTGACCCATGAGCTTTAAATCATATTTGGGAGTCATAGAGAAGCTTGGTGGACACCTGGCAGCCAGCAGAGGTCAACCCCCCACAGTATGTGGTTCTCTACCTTCATTTTTTTTTTTTTTAATAACAGTTCTGTTTTGCCTGAAATGAAGTTCAAATCTGATGTATTTTTACATGGACTAATGTGTGAAATTAAATGTATGTTCCTTCATCTTTCTTAAAGTGATATAACAAGCATTCTGTAATAACCTCTTTGTTATTTGTCAAAAAACTCAAATAAAGGAAAATAAATGTTCCTCCTTTAATAATTCAGCTTTTTTTCAGGGCTGGAAGAAAGTGGTGAATAATTTTCCTCCAAGTTTTAGAAATTATACGTATGCAACATGAGATTAATATCTGAGCTACACTTAATGCCACGAGTTAAACAGTACCCTTTCTCATGAATTAATGCAAACCTCACTTGTTATAAACAGCATGAAAAAAAATCGGCATTGCTGAAACATAATGCTGGTGGTTTTAAAGATCATACTAATAATAACAGTTTACAGTTGTATAGTTCTTTTATTCACAAAGATTGGTCCTATTTAAATTGAATTGTTAACTTAAATTGCAGAAGAGCTTTTAGTCTACTGTATTTTCAGGTTGTTTTGTTTTTGAGACTTTGGTGCTTTTTATGCTCAAAGAAGGGTGTCAGGATCAGTTGGTCTTCAGACTGGCCCCAGCAATGTTGCAGGTGTGCCTGTGCCCAGTCCTGTCTCTGGCCCTGCCTCTGGCCAGACCAGGGTCCAGTGTCATGGGGAGTTTGTCTCATTGATGAGCCCCTTGGGCCTGCACCATGACTTGTCTCTAGCTTCAGCTCTGGCCCCACCTCTTCCCCTCTCCTGACAGCCCACCTTGGTCCCCGGTTCATCACTCTGCCCAGGTGCTGTGGGACTTTACCCTGGTCAGTGACAGCATCGCCTGTGCTGGGGTCACCATCAGCTCCCATCTGTTCCCCCTCCTGGAGCAGACCTGCTATAGACTCCGTGACAAAATGTAAAAAAACCAATTACATAATGTTCATATATAGTAGTTAAAATTTTTTTCTTCGGTCTCACTCTGTATAAAATACAATAAAAATCATATTTGTAGCCTAAGAATTATAAATGAGGTAAAAGAAAAATACATATTTCTGTAACTGCTATTACAAACACTTGGAAAGAAAAGTCACAAGAAAGAAATATGAATATTTGTGATGACACCTTGCTCAGGAAGGACCCAGTCAAAGAAGGCAATAGGATGACACTTCATGTTGAAGAGTTTTTGTTTTTTACAGAGCTATATACATGTGAACAGTGCTGAAGAGTGACACAAGAAAGTAAAAGGGAGGTTAAACTAATAAATACGGTTAATATTCCAGGTAGATGTTACATTTTAGATGAGATGCCTCCAAGTTACTGTTTGAGTGTCATTCTTGCTGCAGGAAAGTAATGCGAGCCTAAGTAACTAGCTTATGTCCTCTGAAGCAAGGAACTAACTCTTGAGACCAGGGTGGGTGGCCAAAAAGAGCTCAAGAAGTTACAGAGGAAGATCAGCAGTGCCCCAAAAGATTCATTCCAACATTTAGAACAAGATCAGTACTACTGAGAAAGGAGCAAGGGAGACACAGAAACTCATCAAAGAAATGTTCAAAGAATGGAACAGTCTTGTCTCCAGGCTCAACTTCATGTAAAAAGGACTTCAAGGAGACTTGAAAAACAAAGAGTTGTGGTGTCAATGTTCTCCATTGGAAAGTGGCAACATACCCTTTTGCACTTGTAGTATCTGCCAAAGACAGGAACATTTTTTATTTGGTTATCAAGCTTATACAGTTAGGTTTGAAGCACCAGCAAGTTATGTCAGCCACATCCAAAGGTGAATGGCTTTTTGAAACACCTGAACATACTGCCAGTAAATAACAGAAATGCATTTTGTGATGCCTAGTTTTAAGTTAATGACTTCACAGCATAATAGAAACTTGGTGAAGAAAGACACACAGGACACTATCTGTAGGACACCAGGTGCAAAATAAATGCTAGAAAGAGCTTTCTTTGGCTGGTGAAAGAATATTTATATTTATAAAAATGAACACAAGGATATTCCATGTCAACAACATTTAAATTCCTGTACTAATAAGGAAAAACATGATACTAATACCATTTTATGAGCTAGTCAATGAGAATTGTACCAGAAACTGTGTCAGACTGAAGCTGAATGAAATCATCTATGCTATGGGGAAAGGAAACACAATATCAGATGTTTATGAGCATCATGTGAACAGGGCTAACTACAAACTAGAGAAGGGCAAGTAGACTGATTTTTCAGACAGTCCAGGAATAGAGCAAATAGATACCTGAAAATACAAATACATATATGCGCGTGTGTGTGTGTATGTTTGGTCCTTGTCCTGGTCAATGTAATAGATTTATAATATTACTGTCCAAATCTGATCTATAACAGTGACTATAATGCACTTAGAGTCAATGCCTTTCCAGGATTACCAAAAGCCAGAAACTTCTGTGTCTGCTGTGTTTACTTTAACGGAGAAAAGTGTCAACTACAGGAAAAATAGGAAGCTCATAAAGAAGATGATAAAGCAAGTGTAGGAAAGAGTAAAATATTTTCAAATGTCAGGAGCTTTGAGAAGACACTGTACTGGAGGTTCAAAAGCAATTTATACTATTTCATTATAAAGTCTGAAAAATGTGTCGAGGAAAGTGTCCTGGCTAAATAGCAGGGAAAGAAAATTATTAAATTCCAGTTTAAAAAAAAAATCATAAAAGGTCTTAAAGTCTGACAGGTTAAATTTAAAAACACAGTAAGTCGGGCAAAAAAACATCGAGGAAATACTGGAAGAGTGCATAAAAAATACCAGTAAGTCATTCTTTAAGCAAATCAGGTGAACAAAGCTTGATGAGAACTTTATAAGGTCAGTAGCTGATCAAAACCTGAAGGGAGTGTTCAGAGAAGATAATATCAGAGCAGAAATATATAAGAATTTCTTTTCCATCTTTACTCACAATGGAGAAGACTTAGAAAGTTTCAGCACTTCAGCAATTATTTTTTTCCTTTTTTTTTTTTTTTTTTTTTCCTAAGAGGGAGGGGAAACAGGTTGCACCACAGATTTGTCTAGTCAGCAAAATATCAGGAAAAAGAATCCTGTAGGAAGTCAAGGATTAAATACCTGAATAATTAATTGTGTTTTACATTAGGTTATATGATAGAAGCTCATCTGCACAACCATGAAAGAAGCACAGAGAAACAATAGCAGATGAAGATGAAGAGCCCAAATAATAAGCTGTTCTGGCTACTCCTAAGCTCCTACAGGAGCCATCAGCCCATCAAAGGCCGATCTCTGCAAGCCCAGAGAGGTAGAGGGGAAAAAAGGCAGGTGGGAATCCAAATCCCGTGGACTAGGGGAGGAAGGGATCAAGAGCAGCCCTGCGAAGAAGTACTTGGGGAAACTGGTGGATTAAAAATTGGACACTAAGCTGGTAATGTGCGGTTGCAGCCCAGAAAGACAATCGAATCCTGGGCTGCATAATTAGTAGTGTGACCAGTAGGTCGAGAGAGGTGATTCTGCCCCTCTGCTCTGCTCTCGTGAGACCCCACCTGGAGTACTGTGTCCAGCTCTGGAGTCCTCAGCACAGGAAAGACATGGACCTGTTAGAGCACGCACAGAGGAGGGCCATGAAAATGATCAGAGGGCTGCAACAGCTCTCCTGTGAAGAACGACTGAGTTGAGGTTGTTCAGCCTAGAGAAGAGGAGGCTCCAGGGAGACCTGATTTGGGCGTTTCTATACTTAAGGCTTACAAGAAAGTAAGGAACCTGTTATAGAGAGAGAAATAGTGTATTTTTTTAAAAAAATAATCAGTATTTAAAAAAAAATCTGTAATTTAAAATATAAGTTTCTATTTAAAAATAAATTTCTATTT
>NW_010138984.1:0-3163 GCF_000699245.1 Pterocles gutturalis
AGAGAGCGCTGACCGGGGTGTGTGTGTAGCGGGGGGGAATGGCCTTGGAAGGGCGATGCCGAGCCAGGAGAGAGCACCGAAAAAGCAGAGCGGAGGCAGAAGAGAGAGCACTCTTCCGGGTGTTCTTACCTATATACTGGTGCATGTTATGGAATATCATTGGCTATTCTGAGTTTCAATTTTAACATAAGGGCAAATCCTATGCTAGCAACCAGCTGTGCCTCTTTGCTCGTCTGCTGACCTTGGCAGCAGAACAAAACATCGGTCTTATCAGCTTCTCCTGAGCCTAAATCCAAAACACAGCCTCTTGCTAGCTATTTGTGAAGAAGAAGAAGAGAAAAGAAAAAAAAATTAACAGAGTTAACTTTAAGTTAACTTTTAACCCACGACAGTGGCACAAGCACAATTTGATTCACTGATGAGGAGGAAAGCTAGCAACAAACTCTCCACCCCCACCATAATTTCAATGACAAAGAAATACCTGCTGCCATGCAGCAAATCTCCAGCAAGTAGTGTGTAACATTTATGGAGTTCTCTGTAGTCCAGCATGCAGCTCACTTTTTCTCCAGCACCTGATGGCACGTAATCTTTCATTAAAAAGGCAGCTAGGTTGAGCACAACCACTCTAGCAACTGGAAACCCAGCCGCAGAGCCACTTCTTTTTTTTCTTTTTTTTTTTTTTGACTTGACTTCTGTTTTTTCAAGTAGCTTTTTCTGTAATGTCACGAGAAAAAAAAGCCTTCAGCTTTGTCACTCTAAGCAGCACACTGGTTTTATTGTGCAGACTGTTGTACGTGCATAGGCACTAGCTGTGACAGCACGAAGAGCACCACATTATGAAGCTTTCATAACAATGCAATTATTAACTCAAGTCGTTCAGACACATTTTCCAATAACTGCTTTGTATGTTTGATATCGTAATCATTTATGTTAGATGACTCAAAATGTGCCACCATTAGAAGCCTTCTTGACAAAAATCTTTTCAAATCTCTTTAACTGAAGTGTAATACTTGGTGGTATCGTGACATTTTTGTTGGTTTTAGTGCCATGAAAGACTCAAGTGGGATTACTCATCAGCACTGTCTTCCCTTCCTTCTTCACCATGCCCAGAGGTGTTTGCCCACTTTTCAGCCTCTCAGAAAGCCTCTTACACACTTTCATGTGTGTTTCCTCCTTGGCAGTAGACAAGCCACTGAGTGACAACCTCAAACTTTTCTGGATAGTTTCTGTACTTCCCACATTTTAGTCCCTCTTAAAGAGAACCCAGGTCTGGCAGGTTCCTCACCATGAGCTGAGCTGGCCTCTGAACAGGTTGTCTCTCACTGTGTCTCACAGATGTGCTTCCTCAGACAAACATGCCACTCAAAACCACCTGGAATTGAGATTATCCCTCGTACCAGTGGAGCTACCGTAAACCAGTTATGCCAGGTAAACTGCTATTTGAAAAGCACACACTGAAAAAGAGTAGCAGTGTATAACACTTAACAGAGTGTTTTTAAAAAAGATTAGAGAACAGTACAAAATCTTTTTTCCATCTGGCTCTAATGAATCACTCTGTGGTTGGTGTTATCTCTTCTTGTCTTTCCACTGTTTAAACTTCCCGTTTGTCACAAAGTCCCTCGCTGCTTCTGTGGCCACCCAAAAGCTAGCTGTAGAGTTGAAGCCCGTCATCTGGAAGAAGTGGGTATTTCCAGCAGGCAGTCTATCCCTTTCAAAAATAGGTGTTTAAAATAAACAGGAGAATTAACATCTGAACTCTCCAATGTATCTTTATCACTACTCAGAGAGTCCAGATATCTGCCTTATTCTGTCTAACTTCCAGAACCCAGCATGAGGAAAATACATGTACCTCTGGCAATATAAGGGAAATATTTTGCCCACCTGATCTCAATCCATACCTGGCTCTAACAACCGAATTTGTAGGTCACCCTCTGCCACTCCCAGATCAAACACCCAAGCTTGGTGCTTCCCATTACACATACTATTGTAAAGTGACTGATTGATCTAATTTCCAGTGCTTTACAATTTGGTTTTCATGCCCTCATTAGACCTTTTTATATTTTTTTGAAATATTTGCAAGAAGTGAGCCACACCGGGCAGTACAATGCTTATAAACTTGTGGGGAATGATCTGAGTTACCTGAGCTCTTTGGAAGTAGCTGTGCAGAATTCACAACTGGTATTAATCTCGTAACAGCAAAGCTGGTGGAGAGATGTAGTTAAGCCTCAGGTTCTCCAATATTAATCGCTAATCACAACACACAACAAGTTGCATAGCAGGTAGAGGCATGGTACGCTTGAAACCAGTCTTCTACTGACATTGCTGTATTTAAAAATAAAAGCAAACCCCAAAGCCAAGGAGATGAGAAGCTGAGGTGAGTTGTAATTGAGCTGCTGCTTTGAGTTGCTTCAGGAACTTCTTTCTTTCCCCCCGATCTCTCCTTCAAAATGAGAAGTTAATCAGCTAGAAAAGTGCACAGCGAATTCTCATGCCTACATCAGTCTTTCTATCCTTCCTCACAGAAACGTAGTCTTCCATTCACAATTTTAGATCACACTTTACATAGTCCTCTGCTTTATATACTTTTGCTTTCAGTTGGGAGCAAGTTGATCATACATAAGATACATACATAAATGTCAACTAACTTGGCTGTCTTCTTCCTTCACTTTTCAGTGTTGCTGCAACAGATGATGTTTAAAGACATCAGTACTGACACTTGTCCTGTCAAAGCTCTGGGAATGCACATCAGTGCTACTGCAATATTATCATCCTCTACTTTTTTCCCTTCGAGCTGAACAGACATGATTGATGCCAGAAAGCCTGGTTATGCAGAAAGTATTTACTAGTCAAAGAAGCATTTCAGTGAGTCATGAATAAAGATTTAAATGAAAACCAGAACCTATAGTTAAAAACAAGCTGTAGATCAATTTTCTTTAAAAAGCAAACCCTCCTTTCAGTTATAACTTATTCTTATTGACTTGAAACAAAACTTCAGAAGAAAAGGAGTACACATGCATGAACCACAGTTTGAAATCCAATGAGGCAGCAAGGTTTCCTAGAACCTGAAAGGTATGAAAGGGTGATAAAAATGCAATCCAAATACAAAAGAGAAAGAGAATCAAGAAGTGAAAAAAGCAACATCTAACATATATGCAGACTGGGG